>NC_056441.1:87043037-87078037 GCF_018296145.1 Oncorhynchus tshawytscha
TCATGTCTTAACGTAATGATGAACTGTCATTTCGCTTTGCTTATTTGAGCTGTTCTTGCCATAATATGGACTTGGTCTTTTACCAAATAGGGCTATCTTCTGTATACCACGTCTACCTTGTGACAACACAACTGATTGGCTCAAATGCATTAAGAAGAAATAAATTCCACAAATTAACTTTTAACCTGGCACACCTGTTAATCGAAATGCATTCCAGGTGACTACCTCATGAAGCTGGTTGAGAGAATGTCAAGTGTAAAGATGTATGCTGAGAGTCGGTAAGCAAGTTCAGGGAGTGAATTCATTTACTTAATAAATCAACAAAACATGAACACCTGGTGACCTGTCATCAAGGCAAAGGGTGGCTACTTTAAAGAATCTAAAATAAATTTAGATTTTTTTTACTACATGATTCCATGTGTGTTTATTTCATATTTTTGATGTCTTCACTATTATTCTACAATGTAGAAATTAGTACAAATAAAGAAAAACCCTTGAATGAGTAGGTGTGTAGGTCCAAACTTTTGACTGGTACTATACATATAATATATTCCACTCAGCAAACGCTTTTATCCAAAGCGACTTACAGTCAGTCATGTTGCGTACACGATACGTAGGGGTGGTCCCAGGAATCAAATTCACTACCTTTCTAACTGAGCTACCAGAACAAATTTTTGACTGGTACTGTAAGTGTTCAGACCCTTTGCTATGAGACTCAAAAATGATCTCAGGTGCATCCTGTTTCCATTGATCATACTTGATGTTTCTACAGCTTGATTGGAGTCCACCTGTGGTAAATTCAGTTGATTGGACATGATTTGGAAAGGCACACACCTGTCTATATAAGGTCCCACAGTTGAAAGTGCATGTCAGAGCAAAAAACAAGCCATGAGGTTGAAAGAATTGTATTGATTGTGTCAAGGCACAGATCTGGGGAAGGGAACCAAAAAATGTCTGCAGCATTGAAGGTCTCCAAGAACAGTGTCCTCCATCATTCTTAAATGGAAGAAGTTTGAAAGCACCAAGACTCTTCCTAGAGCTGGCCGCCCGGCCAAACTGAGCAGTCGGGGGAGAACGGCCTTGGTCAGGGAGGTGACCAAGAACCCGATGGTCACTCTGACAGAGCACCAGAGTTCCTCTATGGAGATGGGAGAACCTTCCAGAAGGACAACCATCTCTGCAGCACTCCACCAATCAGGCTTTTTTGCTGGAGTGGCCAGATGGAAACCACTCCTCAGTAAAAGGCACATGACTTGGAGTTTGCCAAAAGGTACCTAAAGACTCTGACCAGGAGAAACAAGATTATCTGGTCTGATGAAACCAAGATCGAACTCTTTGTCCTGAATGCCAAACATCACGTCTGGAGGAAACCTGACACCATCCCTACGGTGAAGCATGGTGGTGGCAGCATCATGCCGTGGGGATGTTTTTCAGCGGCAGGGACTGGGAAACTAGTCAGGATTGAGGGAAAGATGAACGAAGAGATCCTCTATGAAAACCCGCTCCAGAGCGCTCAGGACCTCAGATTGGGGTGAAGGTTCACCTTACAACAGGACAACCACCCTAAGCACACAGCCAAGACAATGCAGGAGTGGCTTCGGGACTCTGAATGTCCTTGAGTAGCCCAGCCAGAGCCCGGACTTGAACCCGATCGAACATGTCTGGAGAGACTTGAAAATAGCTGTGCAGCGATGCTCCCCACCCAACCTGACAGAGCTTGAGAAGATCTGCAGAGAAGAATTGGAGAAACTCCCCAAATACAGGTGTGGCAAGCTTGTAGCTTCATACCAAAGAAGACTTGAGGCTGTAATCATTACCAAAGGTGCTTCAACAAAGTACTGAGGGTCTGAATATTTATGTAAATGTGATATTTCCTTCTTTTAAAAACAAAATACATTTGCAAACATTTCTAAAAACCTGTTTTTGCTTTGTCACTAGGGGGTATTGTGATGTCATTATGGGGTATTGTGAAGTCATTATGGGGTATTGTATGTAGATTGATGAGCAACATTTTTTTTTAAATTCCATTTTAGAATAAGGCTGTAATGTAACAAAATGTGGAAAAGGTCAAGGGGTCTGAATACTTTCTGAATGCTCTGTATATCTCTCTCCATCTATCTCTATTCCTCTCTCTATATCTATCTCTCTCTCTACATATATCTATCCCCTCTTTCTCTTCCTATCCCCGACTCTCTCTCTCTTCATCTATCTCTATCCCTCTCTCTTCATCTATCCCTCTCTCTCTCTATCCCTCTCAGCAATCTCTATCCCTGTCACTTCATCTATCATTCTCTCTATCCCTCTCTCTGTCTCTATCCCTGTCACTTCATCTACCCTTCTCTCTATCCCTCTCTCTCTTCATCTATGCCTCTCTCTCTATCCCTCTCTCTATCTTTTCATTTATCTCTACCAGGGGAGAACGACTCCTCCCTCTATCTTTTCATGTATCTCTACCAGAGGAGAACGACTCCCCCTCTATCTTTTCATGTATCTCTACCAGAGGAGAACGACTCCCCCTCTATCTTTTCATGTATCTCTACCAGGGGAGAACGACTCCCCCTCTATCTTTTCATGTATCTCTACCAGAGGAGAACGACTCCTCCCTCTATCTTTTCATGTATCTCTACCAGAGGAGAACGACTCCCCCTCTATCTTTTCATGTATCTCTACCAGAGGAGAACGACTCCCCCTCTATCTTTTCATGTATCTCTACCAGGGGAGAACGACTCCCCCTGGAAGTTCACTGTCGACCACGGCACTGGAGGCATTGTTTGCAGAAAACAGGATTCCCCATTATAGTAAATGGAAAAACGTATATCTTCGTAGTCAATGTTCGTGTAATGAAAAATGTTTTGAAGAAAATCATGGTACCAATAATTGCTTCTAATAAACCAGATGTATGTTCTTGAACCGATTTATTGTAAAATAACCCACACATAAGTTATAAGGATAATTGAATTGCTAATGGCAGCCTGCAGTACCCTGGTCGGCCTTCAACTTCAGTAAACGGCTTCTGCATACATCGGTTCCATTTGCTCCTAGCAGAACTCGGCCAATCATGTGTGCTTGCATACTCCTTAAAGACCTTCGCTTGAAAAAACAAGGAAAAAAACCTGCAATATTTGTTGTTTGTCCCTGTTGAGCCACCGTAGCAACAACATAGCAAGAAAAAACTTCCTCAAAATAGTCCAAATGAATTTAAGACATATCAAGGAATCTGTCATTAATTTTGAGGCTTCTGCCAAGGAGGTCCTAGTCGCGCAGTATTTCTCAATTGAAAGAATGTGAATGAACACTAGTCGTCTCTTGTTGAATGACAACAAACGCTTCCTGTTCCTACTCCTACTAGGAGCGTTACTGTTAATGAACGGCTACCAAACTTCGACTTGCCTCAAAGAAAAAAAAAACGTGTGCACAAATTGCCCACCCCAAAAAATGCCGTAGACCAAAAGGAACAAAAACGTCACATAATTGATAGCTGCTGGGTGTGATAGCTGCTGGGACTGATAGCTGCTGGGTGTGATAGCTGCTGGGACTGATAGCTGCTGGGTGTGATAGCTGCTGGGACTGATAGCTGCTGGGACTGATAGCTGCTGGGACTGATAGCTGCTGGGTGTGATAGCTGCTGGGTGTGATAGCTGCTGGGTGTGATAGCTGCTGGGGCTGATAGCTGCTGGGACTGATAGCTGCTGGGACTGATAGCTGCTGGGTCTGATAGCTGCTGGGACTGATAGCTGCTGGGACTGATAGCTGCTGGGTGTGATAGCTGCTGGGACTGATAGCTGCTGGGCCTGATAGCTGCTGGGACTGATAGCTGCTGGGACTGATAGCTGCTGGGTGTGATAGCTGCTGGGTGTGATAGCTGCTGGGTGTGATAGCTGCTGGGGCTGATAGCTGCTGGGACTGATAGCTGCTGGGACTGATAGCTGCTGGGTCTGATAGCTGCTGGGACTGATAGCTGCTGGGTGTGATAGCTGCTGGGACTGATAGCTGCTGGGGATGATAGCGGCTGGGTGTGATAGCTGCTGGGTGTGATAGCTGCTGGGATGATAGCTGCTGGGACTGATAGCTGCTGGGTGTGATAGCTGCTGGGTGTGATAGCTGCTGGGACTGATAGCTGCTGGGACTGATAGCTGCTGGGACTGATAGCTGCTGGGTGTGATAGCTGCTGGGTGTGATAGCTGCTGGGACTGATAGCTGCTGGGACTGATAGCTGCTGGGTGTGATAGCTGCTGGGACTGATAGCTGCTGGGACTGATAGCTGCTGGGTGTGATAGCTGCTGGGGCTGATAGCTGCTGGGTGTGATAGCTGCTGGGTGTGATAGCTGCTGGGACTGATAGCTGCTGGGTGTGATAGCTGCTGGGTGTGATAGCTGCTGCGTGTGATAGCTGCTGGGACTGATAGCTGCTGGGTGTGATAGCTGCTGGGACTGATAGCTGCTGGGACTGATATCTGCTGCGACTGATAGCTGCTGGGACTGATAGCTGCTGGGACTGATAGCTGCTGGGTGTGATAGCTGCTGGGACTGATAGCTGCTGGGTGTGATAGCTGCTGGGACTGATAGCTGCTGGGTGTGATAGCTGCTGGGACTGATAGCTGCTGGGTGAGATAGCTGCTGGCTGTGATAGCTGCTGGGTGTGATAGCTGCTTCGGACTGATAGCTGCTGGGTGTGATAGCTGCTGGGACTGATAGCTGCTGGGTGTGATAGCTGCTGGGACTAATAGCTGCTGGGTGTGATAGCTGCTGGGTGTGATAGCTGCTGGGACTGATAGCTGCTGGGACTGATAGCTGCTGGGTCTGATAGCTGCTGGGTGTGATAGCTGCTGGGTGTGATAGCTGCTGGGCCTGATATCTGCTGGGACTGATAGCTGCTGGGTGTGATAGCTGCTGGGCCTGATAGCTGCTGGGACTGATACTTGCAGGTGCTTTTTCAAAGCCTATGTCAGATACTCCAGTGAGTGTAATTTGCTTATAATAAGGAGTTGACTTGAGAGAAGACATTTTCCGCTTTTCTACTTTTAGGTATGTAATTGAAAATGTGTTTATTCTTTTGTTTCTAGCAATATTCATACACAAATTATAACCAAACCAAATCCGTGTAAAAGTATTTAAATAAATGTGCTGACCCCTTATAGTACTTCCGCATGGACCCCAGGTTGAAGAATCCCAAAATAATACAAAGATTGTTTTCCTTAATCCAAGGAGTTCTATGGGCCCGACCCCAAATCCTCCCCTGACTATGGCCGCATCATCAACCAGCGCCACTTCAACCGCGTAATGGCTCTACTGGATGGCTACACAGCGGCGCTAGGGGGCCAGAGTGACTCATCACAGCGCTACATTGGTATGCAGACTGATAGGGCTCACAGATATTTGGTGATACATTTGTTGTTGACTTGGGTTGTAATAGTAGTGTATTTGACCTCGCGTTCCAACATGCCAGGGACATTTCCCAAAGTTCCAAGGTTTTCCAGATATCCCAGTTGAAGGATTCCCAGTTGAAGGATTCCCAGTTGAAGGATTCCCAGTTGAAGGATTCCAAGTTGAAGGATTGCCTCCCTGCTTATTCCCTCTTGATTCCAGGAATCTCCCAACTGGCAATCCTCCAACTAAGAATTTACCAATTGGCATTATCCAACTGGTATTTCTCCAACTGGTATTTCTCCAACTGGTATTTCTCCAACTGTTATTTCTCCAACTGGGGATTTCTCCAGCTTGGGATTTCTCCAGCTTGGGATTTCTCCAACTGGGATTTCTCCAGCTTGGGATTTCTCCAACTGGTATTTCTCCAACTGGTATTTCTCCAGCTTGGGATTTCTCCAACTGGGATTTCTCCAACTGGGGATTTCTCCAGCTTGGGATTTCTGGAATACCGAGGACTTTGGGAAAGTTCCAGAAATGTTGCAGTTGGAAATCCTCCAACTTGAATTTCTGAAACACTTGGGAACTATGCTTGGTTGGCCAACAACCCTGACCTCTGACCCCTCAGCCCCCACGGTGGTGAAGGACGTGCCCCCCCATGCTAGGCTGATGCAGGAGGAGATCTTCGGCCCTCTGTTGCCCATAGTGACCGTCAGCGACATAGATGACGCCATCCACTTCATCAGCGAGAGAGAGAAGCCCCTGGCGATCTACGTCTTCTCCTCCAACAAGAAGGTCTGGAGGGAGCTAGTGAGCAAGCTATGGAGTAAGGCTGAATCCCAAATCAATCCCTGCGACCTTACGCTCATCTGGAGATCTTATATAAATGAATTAGTAAAGCGACATGGTAAAACTTCACACGGTGGAGCTATTGAGAGATTGCTGACGTCTGTCAAATCCACTCAGATCTCCACAAGTGGGTTTCGGGGTTGATTTGGGATTGGGCATGGTCCACATTTAGGTGAGCTCTTGGTGAAATGTGATTATACTGTAAGAAGGTGAGCTGTTACTGTGGCAACAACATTTGTACTTATATTGGTATGTACATTATGTATTTACATATGGGGGGCTGATAAAAGACATCCCTGTCTCTGTCCATAAGGTGATAAAAGACATCCGTCTCTGTCCAAAAGGTGATAAAAGACATCCCTGTCTCTGTCCATAAGGTGATAAAAGACATCCCTGTCTCTGTCCATAAGGTGATAAAAGACATCCCTCTCTCTGTCTCCGTCTCTGTCCATAAGGTGATAAAGCGAATGCTGGCTGAGACTACCAGTGGCGGGGTGACAGTCAACGACGTTATGATGCACTACACCCTCAACTCTCTGCCCTTCGGGGGTGTAGGTAAGAACTGTTCTATGATACTTTACACGTACGCCAATTCTTTGGGATGTTGCCTAGCCAGACCTAGGTTGGCAAGCTAGCCGGTATTGGGTCGATGCTGGTTAACTGATGGCAGCCACTGCCGGCCCAACCACAGCTTGCCACTACAATAGTCATGCCTACGGCAGTCCAATGGTGGCTTGCCTGCGGTAGACAGACAGACTGAGTCTAAATTCACCCTTTGCCCCAATGCCCCCACTAACTTGGTGCCTATGGTAACAGAACCTCATTCCAACACTACCACACATTTGTCCAGGACCTGCCTGAGGTGTTGGTAGCCTGAGTCGGAGGGTAGCCTGAGTCGGAGGGTAGCCTGAGTCGGAGGGCAGCGCATCCTTGGGACTGAGTTGGAGGGTAGCCTGAGTCGGAGGGTAGCCTGAGTCGGAGGGTAGCCTGAGTCGGAGGGTAGCCTGAGTCGGAGGGTAGCCTGAGTCGGAGGGTAGCCTGAGTCGGAGGGTAGCCTGAGTCGGAGGGTAGCCTGAGTCGGAAGGTAGCCTGAGTCGGAGGGCAGCGCATCCTTGGGACTGAGTTGGAGGGTAGCCTGAGTTGGAGGGTAGCGAATCCTTGGGACTGAGTTGGAGGGTAGCGGATCCTTGGGACTGAGTTGGGGGTAGCGCAAGTCGGAAGGGATACGCGAGTCGGAGGGTAGCGCGAGTTGTATGGTAGCCTGAGTCGGAGGGTAGCCTGAGTCGGAGGGTAGCCTGAGTCGGAGGGCAGCGCATCCTTGGGACTGAGTTGGAGGTAGCGAATCCTTGGGACTGAGTTGGAGGGTAGCGGATCCTTGGGACTGAGTCAGAGCGTAGCCTGAGTTGGAGGGTAGCGCGTCTGTGGGACTGAGTAGGAGAGTAGCCTGAGTTGGAGAGTAGCACGTCCTTGGGACTGAGTCAGGGGGTAGCCTGAGTTGGAGGGTAGCAGATCCTTGGGACTGAGTTGGAGGGTAGCGGATCCTTGGGACTGAGTTGGGGGTAGCGCAAGTCGGAAGGGATGCGCGAGTCGGAGGGTAGCGCGAGTTGGATGGTAGCCTGAGTTGGAGGGTAGCAGATCCTTGGGACTGAGTCAGAGCGTAGCCTGAGTTGGAGGGTAGCGCGTCCTTGGGACTGAGTCAGGGGGTAGCCTGAGTTGGAGGGTAGCAGATCCTTGGGACTGAGTCAGAGCGTAGCCTGAGTTGGAGGGTAGCGCGTCTGTGGGACTGAGTAGGAGAGTAGCCTGAGTTGGAGAGTAGCACGTCCTTGGGACTGAGTCAGAGGGTAGCTTGAGTTGGAGAGTAGCACGTCCTTGGGACTGAGTCGGAGGGTAGCTTGAGTTGGAGAGTAGCACGTCCTTGGGACTGAGTCGGAGGGTAGCTTGAGTTGGAGAGTAGCACGTCCTTGGGACTGAGTCAGAGGGTAGCTTGAGTTGGAGAGTAGCACGTCCTTGGGACTGAGTCGGAGGGTAGCTTGAGTTGGAGAGTAGCACGTCCTTGGGACTGAGTCGGAGAAATACTGCTAGAGCGTCATGCAGCTAACGTCTAATCCTTAACAACAAGTCACATGAACCCCTGACCCCCCACCCCCCTAATTTGACCCTAGCCCTGTGACCTCTGAACCCCACAGGTCAGAGTGGAACAGGCAGGTATCATGGGAAACACACCTTTGACCAGTTAAGCCACCATCGGGCATGTCTGGTCAAGTCCCTGGGCATGGAGGAGGTCAACATGGTGTGGTACCCACCCCAGAACCACCAGAAGGCTCGCAGGGTCAGGCTGACCATGAGGACCCCACTGGTTGACTTCTCTAGGAAAACCTACATCTGGGCCGTGACGGCCACCGTCTTTGCTTTCGGTCTCTTGGTCACCTTGACTGCCATCCTGCTAATTGCTGGTGGCCTGAACTGCACCTGTTGGAGGGTCTGGCAAATCTGGCGCTAGTCTGTACCTGTATTGGCCGACGTACACTAACGTTCAACAGTTTGGGGTCACTTAGAAATGTCCTTGTTTTTGAAAGAAAAGCACATTTTCTTTCCATTAAAGTAACATCAAATTGATCAGAAATACAGTGTAGTCATTGTTAATGTTGTAAATGACTGTTGTAGCTGGAAACGGCTGATTTTCTTGGTTTCTGGACATTTTGAGTCTGTAATCGAACCCACAAATGCTGATGCTCCAGATACTCAACTAGTCTAAAGAAGGTCAGTTTTATTGCTTATTTAATCAGAACAACAGTTTTCAGCTGTGCTATCATAACTGCAAAAGGGTTTTCTAATGATCAATTATCCTTTTAAAATGATAAACTTGGATTAGCTAACACAACTTTCCATTGGAATGCAGGAGTGATTGTTGCTGATCATGGGCCTCTGTACGCCTATGTAGATATTCCATAAAGCTACAATAGTCATTTAAAACATCAACAATGTCTACACTGTATTTCTGATCAATTTGATATTATTTTAATGGACAGAAACTGTGCTTTTCTTTCAAAAACAGGACTTTACCAAGTGACCCCAAACTGTTGAACGGTAGTGTTCATTCAACAAAAGACATGTCCCTGTGTCTGGTTTCCTTGGCTTTAGAATATTGTCTATTGGCTTTGTGTGTCTGTCTCTGTGACTAAACACCTTGTTGGTGCCAAACTCTTCACTGCTGTTTGTGGTTTTGGCTTTCCACCCCCCAATCCTCTGTAATGACGATGAGCCACTGACTTTGCTGCTGGCAGGCCGTCGTATGCTTGGTCGACGCATGGTTGTCTAATCTTCCATTTTAATCTATCATTTAATTCTAATCAGACAGCCAAGTTGTAATTCAGCTTTGATTGTTTACCTCTTGTTAAAGCACTGATCAAGATCTAGAACCACCAAAACAGTTTCACATATAATGTCACAAAGAAGAGGTTTGCTGGAATGGAAAGCAACATATACTAACTAACATGGTGCATCGCTGATTTTCGACTAAAATTCCAATAACTTTTTTCAAAAATCCTGGTTGGAGGATTCTGGATTTCCTGCTGCTTCCTTCCTGATTTTGGGGAATCTTCCCACTGAGATTTCTGGAAGGCCTGGGAAACGCTGCATGGACGTCATAACGTTTAATGTTTCTAACCCTTACCCCCCCGCCCCCCCCCCACACAGGTCAGAGTGGAACAGGCAGGTATCATGGGAAACACACCTTTGACCAGTTCAGCCACCATCGGGCGTGTCTGGTCAAGTCCCTGAGCATGGAGCGGGTCAACATGCCGCGGTACCCACCCCAGAACCACCAGAAGGCTCGCAGGGTCAGGCTGGCCATGAGGACTCCACTGGTTGACTTCTCCAAGGGCACCTACATCTGGGCCGTCACGGCGTCCATTGTGGCTCTGGGACTCCTGGTCACCCTGACTGTGATTCTAATACTAGCGGCCGGCGTCAGCTGTACCTGTTGGTGATTGATGGATAGACACAGGGGGGGTTAGTGGGGTTAGTGGGGGTTAGTGGGGTTAGTGGGGTTAGGGTGGCATTTTGGAATCGTTCACAAAAATTCCCTGTTTTTTCCAGAAATCCTGTTTGTAAGATTCCTGATTTCCTGCTTCTTCATTTATGATTACGAGAATCTTCCTTACCGGGGTTTCTCCGGAAAACCTGAGAATCTTGGGAAAGAGTCGAGACACAGTGAACTGTTGTATTAATACATAAAGGTCAAAGCAATATGTGAATATTATTGGTTTGTTTGTCCATGTCTTCCTTTTCTATTATGTCTGTTGTAATGAATTTGTATCTAATGACTGTTTTTCCAAGTTTTTAATTTTTATGATATTATAAAATACTATTTCTGAAGTTCTCTCACTTAACAACAGTTCAAAAGATGAAGTAGACTAATCCATTAACAACCATGTCTTTAGTAGGTCTGATGTTCTGCTCACATAAACCTTTGATGAATATGTCCCAGTGTTACAGAAATGTTGTTTCCTCTCTCCTTTTAAAGTGGATGGTGGTACTAGAGGAGGAGGAGGAGAGAGGGTGTAGCTGTCAGCGTTGTTTTTATTCTCCTGCTGCACTTGGTAGCCCTGCCTGGTCGGTACATTAATGTCAATTCGATCTTTATTGTCCAATTCTGGACGTGCCTTTTGTGTCTCTCCTGCAACAGTTGCACACAGGTTCCATCCCAAATGACATACTATTCCCGATATGGTGCACTACTCTTGAACAGGGCCTATAGGGCTCTGGTCAAAAGTAGTGCTCTATACAGGGAATAGGATGCCATTTGGGACACACATACAATACACTTCTCCCCTGGAGAGTTCAGGAACCGTTAAATCAAATGTATGTATATAAGTAATACTCAGTATAACAGAACATATGCTTCACCTGCTGAGGTGAAATGTATACCAACTATCTTTTATTAGCATCACTAAATAGTATATATTTAAGCAATACGGCCCGAGGGGGTGTGGTATATGGCCAATATACCACGGCTAAGGGGTGTTCTTAGGCAAAACCGCAACGCACCCCTGATGTGCCTTATTGCTATTATAAACTGGTTACCAACATAATTAAAGCAGTAAAAATATTTTTGTCATACCCATGGTATATGGTCTGATATACCACGGCTGTCAGCCAATCAGCATTCAGGGCTCCAACCACCCAGTTTATGTCTGATATACCACAGCTTTAATATACCACGGTTTCAGCCAATCAGCATGCAGGACTCAAACTACCCAGTTTATAATACCAATTTAGGTCATTACCTAAGGTTCAGACTGTAGAACCTTAGGATTGTGTTTGTTTTTTTACCCTGAGTTTATACACAGTACTGTGTATTTAGGCTGTTACAAATGATTATATATTAAACACCAGGTGGCAGCAGAGAGCTGCTCTGATTTTACAAAACCGTTATCATAAATAACCAGCCTGTTACATGCTCTTGGATGGCTTTCTCTCCTCAGCCATCTAATAGCCTGGTGGTTAATGCTGGTGAATACAGCCAGGCATTATGGAGTAATTGTTCACTCACTGTGTTGTCAATAAAAAAACAAATTGTGTTGTCAATAAAAAACTATGGTGTAATCTGTAATGTCTCTATTAGTGTAGTCTGGGTCTGGTCTGGTTTAGTCTAGTGTGGTCTTTGTTCATCTGGTTTAGTCTGGGTCTGGCGTGGTGTAGTCTGGGCTCGTCTAGTGTAGTCTGGTACCATAAAGCTACACATACCCAGTACTATGGAACAGAGGGAGTCGAGGTGTGGAGGTCTAGTGTAGTCTGGTCTAGTGTAGTCTAGTCTAGTGTAGTCTGGTACCATAAAGCTACACATACCCAGTACTGTAGAACAGGGGGAGTCGAGGTGGGGAGGTCTAGGCCTCTGTGATTCTAGGGGGAGAAACACTGGACAGTATTTGGCATTTTTTGGTTGAGAAGACATTGTCATATACCCAGATTACAACCAAATGGTCTCTGTTAGAACCAGGTAAAGACATACTTATTATGAGAAGGGTATAAATCAGATTGATCATAGCAGATGTGCTCTATTCTGTGTACTGCATAGAGCCATGACTACATGGAACTCTATTCCACAGTACTACATAGAGCCATGACTACATGGAACTCTATTCCACAGTACTACATAGAGACATGACTACATGGAACTCTATTCCACAGTACTACATAGAGCCATGACTACATGGAACTCTATTCCACAGTACTACATAGAGCCATGACTACAGGGAACTCTATTCCACAGTACTACATAGAGCCATGACTACATGGAACTCTATCCCACAGTACTACATAGAGCCATGACTACATGGAACTCTATCCCACAGTACTACATAGAGCCATGACTACATGGAACTCTATTCCACAGTACTACATAGAGACATGACTACATGGAACTCTATTCCACAGTACTACATAGAGCCATGACTACATGGAACTCTATTCCACAGTACTACTGTCACGCCCTGGTCTAAGTATTTTGTGTTTTTCTTCATGTATTGGGTCAGGCCAGGGTGTGGCATGGGGTTTTTGTATTGTGGTGTGTTTTGTCTTGGGGTTTTGGTGTGTGTGTATTGCGGATTGTAGCTAGTGGGGTGTTCTAGATAAGTCTATGGCTGTCTGGAGTGGTTCTCAATCAGAGGCAGGTGCTTATCGTTGTCTCTGATTGGGAACCATATTTAGGCAGCCATATTCTTTGAGTTTGTCGTGGGTGATTGTCCTTAGTGTCTTTGTTCCTGTCGCTGTGTTAGTTGACACAAGTATAGGCTGTTTCGGTTTTCGTTACGTTTATTGTTTTGTAGTGTTTTGTGTTAATTCGTGTTTACGTTGTTCATTAAACATGGATCGCAATCTACACGCTGCAGTTTGGTCCGACTCTCCTTCACACCTAGAAAACCGTAACAACTACATAGAGCCATGACTACATGGAACTCTATTCCACATCAAGTAACCCATGCAAGCAGTAAAATCTGATTTTTAAAAAACAGATTAAATACACCTTATGGAACAGCGGAGACTGTGAAGCAACACAAACATAGGCACAGACACATGCATACACATGATAAACACTATGATTGCACACACAGTGAGCCCATGCAACTTATTATGTGACTTGTTAATTAAGCTAAGTTTTACTCCTAAACTTATTTAGGATTGTATAATAATGTCTATATTATGATCTATACACTATAATATGATCTATAATAATGTCTTTAATTACAATGTGATCTATAACTATAATATGATCTATACACTATACAATTATCTAGAACTATAATATGATCCATAATTATACAATTATCTATAACTGTAATATGATCTATAACTATATTATGATCTATAATGCTTCTACACCTGCATTGCTTGCTGTTTGGGGTTTTAGGCTGGGTTTCTGTACAGCACTTTGAGATATCAGCTGATGTACGAAGGGCTATATAAATACATTTGATTTGAGTTGATATAATTATAATATGATCTAATACTATTATATTATCTATAACTATAAAATGATCTATAACTATAATATGATCTATTCACTATACAATTATCTGTAACTATAATACGGTCCATAATTATGAAATTATCTATAACTGTAATATGTTCTATAACTATAATATGATCTATAACTATAATATGATCTATAATATGATCTAGAACTATAATATGATCTAGAACTATAATATGATCTAGAACTATAATATGATCTATAATATGATCTATAATATGATCTATAACTATAATATGATCTATAACTATAATATGATCTATAATATGATCTATAACTATAATATGATCTATAATTATAATATGATCTATAACTATACTATGATCTATAACTATAATATGATCTATAATATGATCTATAACTATAATATGATCTATAACTATAATATGATCTATAACTATATTAAGGTCTATCACTATAATATGATCTATAATATGATCTATAACTATAATATGATCTATAATTATAATATGATCTATAACTATACTATGATCTATAATAATGTCTATAACTATAATATGATCTATACACTATAATATGATCTATAATTTGATCTATAATATGATCTATAACTATAATCTGATCTATAATATGATCTAACTATAATATGATCTATAACTATAATCTGATCTATAATATGATCTATAACTATAATATGATCCATAATACGATCTATAACTATAATTATCTATAATATGATCTATAATATGATCTATAACTATAATCTGATCTATAACTATAATATGATCCATAATACGATCTATAACTTAATATTATCTATAACTATAATATTATCTATAATATGATCTATAATATTATCCAAAATATGATCTATAATATGATCTAGAACTATAATATGATCTATAATATGATCTATAACTATAATATGATCTATAACTATAAAATGATCTATAATATGATCTATAACTATAATATGATCTATAATATGATCTATAACTATAATATGATCTATAACTATAATATGATCTATAATATGATCTATAACTATAATATGATCTATAATATGATCTATAACTATAATATGATATATAATCTGATCTATAATATGATCTATAACTATACTATGATCTATAATAAGATCTATAACTATAGTATGATCTATAGTATGACCTATAACTATAATATGATCTATAATATGATCTATATCTATAATATGATCTATAATATGATCTATAACTATAATATGATCTATAACTATAATATGATCTATTACTATGATATGATCTATAATATGATCTACAACTATAATATGATCTATAACTATAATATGATCTATAATATGATCTATAACTATAATATGATATATAATATGATCTATAACTATAATATGATCTATAATATGATCTATAACTATAATATGATCTATAACTATAATATGATCTATAATATGATCTATAACTATAATATGATCTATAACTATAATATGATCTATAATATGATCTATAACTATAATATGATCTATAACTATAATATGATCTATAATATGATCTATAACTATAATATGATAGATAACTATAATATGATCTATAACTATAATATGATCTATAACTATAATATGATCTATAACTATAATATGACCTATAACTATAATCTGATCTATAATATGATCTATAACTATAATATGATCTATAACTATAATATATTCTATAACTATAATCTGATCTATAATATGATCTATAACTATAATATGATCTATAATATGATCTATAACTATAATATGATCTATAACTATAGTATGATCTATAATATGATATATAACTATAATATGATCTATAACTATAATATGATCTATAACTATAATATGATCTATAATATGATCTATAACTATAATATGATCTATAATATGATCTATAACTATAATATGATCTATAATATGATCTATAACTATAATATGATCTATAATATGATCTATAACTATAATATGATCTATAATATGATCTATAACTATAATATGATCTATAATATGATCTATAACTATAATATGATCTATAACTATAATCTGATCTATAATATGATCTATAACTACAATATGATCTATAACTATAATCTGATCTATAATATGATCTATAACTATAATATGATCTATAATATGATCTATAACTATAATATGATCTATAACTATAATCTGATCTATAATATGATCTATAACTATAATATGATCTATAATATGATCTATAACTATAGTATGATCTATAATATGATCTATAACTATAATATGATCTATAATAAGATCTATAACTATAATATGATCTATAATATGATCTATGACTATAGTATGATCTATAATATGAACTATAATATGATCTATAATAAGATCTATAACTATAATATGATCTATAACTATAATATGAATTATAACTATAGTATGATCTATAATATGATCTATAACTATAATATGATCTATAATAAGATCTATAACTATAGTATGATCTATAATATGATCTATAACTATAATATGATATATAATATGATCTATAACTATAATATGATCTATAACTATAATATGATCTATAATATGATCTATAACTATAATATGATCTATTATATGATCTATAACTATAATATGATCTATAACTATAATCTGATCTATAATATGATCTATAACTATAATATGATCTATAATATGATCTATAACTATAGTATGATCTATAATATGATCTATAACTATAATATGATCTATAATAAGATCTATAACTATAATATGATCTATAATATGATCTATAACTATAATATGATCTATAATATGATCTATAACTATAATATGATCTATAACTATAATATGATCTATAACTATAATATGATCTATAACTATAATATGATCTATAATATGATCTATAACTATAATATGATATATAATATGATCTATAACTATAATATGACCTATAACTATAATCTGATCTATAATATGATCTGATCTATAATATGATCTATAACTATAATATGATCTATAACTATAATCTGATCTATAATATGATCTATAACTATAGTATGATCTATAATATGATCTATAACTATAATATGATCTATAATAAGATCTATAACTATAATATGATCTATAACTATAATATGATCTATACCTATAGTATGATCTATAATATGATCTATAACTATAATATGATCTATAATAAGATCTATAACTATAGTATGATCTATAATATGATCTATAACTTTAATATGATATATAATATGATCTATAACTATAATATGATCTATAACTATAATATGATCTACAATATGATCTATAACTATAATATGATCTATAATATGATCTACAACTATAATATGATCTATAATATGATCTATAACTATAATGTGATCTATAATATGATCTATAACTATAATATGATCTATAACTATAGTATGATCTATAATATGATCTATAACTATAATCTGATCTATAATATGATCTATAACTACAATATGATCTATAACTATAATCTGATCTATAATATGATCTAGAACTATAATATGATCTATAATATGATCTATAACTATAATATGATCTATAATATGATCTATAATGTGATCTATAATATGATCTATAACTATAATATGATCTATAATATGATCTATAACTAATATGATCTATAACTATAATATGATCTATAACTATAGTATGATCTATAATATGATCTATAACTATAATATGATCTATAATAAGATCTATAACTATAATATGATCTATAACTATAATATGATCTATAACTATAGTATGATCTATAATATGATCTATAACTATAATATGATCTATAATAAGATCTATAACTATAGTATGATCTATAATATGATCTATAACTATAATATGATATATAATATGATCTATAACTATAATATGATCTATAATATGATCTATAACTATAATATGATCTATAATATGATCTATAACTATACTATGATCTATAATATGATCTATAACTATAATATGATCTATAACCATAATATGATCTATAACTATAATATGATCTATAATATGATCTATAACTATAATATGATCGATAACTATAATATGATCTATAACTATAATATGATCTATAATATGATCTATAACTATAATATGATATATAATATGATCTATAACTATAATATGACCTATAACTATAATCTTATCTATAATATGATCTATAACTATAATCTGATCTATAATATGATCTATAACTATAATATGATCTATAACTATAATCTGATCTATAATATGATCTATAACTATAATATGATCTATAATATGATCTATAACTATAATATGATCTATAACTATAGTATGATCTATAATATGATCTATAACTATAATATGATCTATAATAAGATCTATAACTATAATATGATCTATAACTATAGTATGATCTATACCTATAGTATGATCTATAATATGATCTATAACTATAATATGATCTATAATAAGATCTATAACTATAGTATGATCTATAATATGATCTATAACTTTAATATGATATATAATATGATCTATAACTATAATATGATCTATAACTATAATATGATCTATAATATGATCTATAACTATAATATGATCTATAATATGATCTATAACTATAATATGATCTATAATATGATCTATAACTATAATGTGATCTATAACTATAGTATGATCTATAATATGATCTATAACTATAATATGATCTATAATAAGATCTATAACTATAGTATGATCTATAACTATAATCTGATCTATAATATGATCTATAACTATAATATGATCTATAATAAGATCTATAACTATAATATGATCTATAACTATAATCTGATCTATAATATGATCTATAACTATAATATGATCTATAATATGATCTATAACTATAGTATGATCTATAATATGATCTATAACTATAATATGATCTATAATAAGATCTATAACTATAATATGATCTATAAATATAATATGAATTATAACTATAGTATGATCTATAATATGATCTATAACTATAATATGATCTATAATAAGATCTATAACTATAGTATGATCTATAATATGATCTATAACTATAATATGATATATAATATGATCTATAACTATAATATGATCTATAACTATAATATGATCTATAATATGATCTATAACTATAATATGATCTATTATATGATCTATAACTATAATATGATCTATAACCATAATATGATCTATAACTATAATATGATCTATAATATGATCTATAACTATAATATGATCTATAACTATAATATGATCTATAACTATAATATGATCTATAATATGATCTATAACTATAATATGATATATAATATGATCTATAACTATAATATGACCTATAACTATAATCTGATCTATAATATGATCTGATCTATAATATGATCTATAACTATAATATGATCTATAACTATAATCTGATCTATAATATGATCTATAACTATAATATGATCTATAACTATAATATGATCTATAACTATAGTATGATCTATAATATGATCTATAACTATAATATGATCTATAATAAGATCTATAACTATAATATGATCTATAACTATAATATGATCTATACCTATAGTATGATCTATAATATGATCTATAACTATAATATGATCTATAATAAGATCTATAACTATAGTATGATCTATAATATGATCTATAACTTTAATATGATATATAATATGATCTATAACTATAATATGATCTATAACTATAATATGATCTATAATATGATCTATAACTATAATATGATCTATAATATGATCTATAACTATAATATGATCTATAATATGATCTATAACTATAATGTGATCTATAACTATAGTATGATCTATAATATGATCTATAACTATAATATGATCTATAATAAGATCTATAACTATAGTATGATCTATAATATGATCTATAACTATAATCTGATCTATAATATGATCTAGAACTATAATATGATCTAGAACTATAATATGATCTAGAACTATAATATGATCTATAATATGATCTATAATATGATCTATAACTATAATATGATCTATAACTATAATATGATCTATAATATGATCTATAACTATAATATGATCTATAATTATAATATGATCTATAACTATACTATGATCTATAATAATGTCTATAACTATAATATGATCTATACACTATAATATGATCTATAATTTGATCTATAATATGATCTATAACTATAATCTGATCTATAATATGATCTAACTATAATATGATCTATAACTATAATCTGATCTATAATATGATCTATAACTATAATATGATCCATAATACGATCTATAACTTAATATTATCTATAACTATAATATTATCTATAATATGATCTATAATATTATCCAAAATATGATCTATAATATGATCTAGAACTATAATATGATCTATAATATGATCTATAACTATAATATGATCTATAATATGATCTATAATATGATCTATAACTATAATATGATCTATAATATGATCTATAACTATAATATGATCTATAACTATAATATGATCTATTACTATAATATGATCTATAATATGATCTATAACTATAATATGATATATAATCTGATCTATAATATGATCTATAACTATACTATGATCTATAATAAGATCTATAACTATAGTATGATCTATAGTATGACCTATAACTATAATATGATCTATAATATGATCTATATCTATAATATGATCTATAATATGATCTATAACTATAATATGATCTATAACTATAATATGATCTATTACTATGATATGATCTATAATATGATCTACAACTATAATATGATCTATAACTATATTATGATCTATAATATGATCTATAACTATAATATGATCTATTACTATAATATGATCTATAATATGATCTATAACTATAATATGATCTATAACTATAATATGATCTATAATATGATCTATAACTATAATATGATCTATAACTATAATATGATCTATAATATGATCTATAACTATAATATGATCTATAACTATAATATGATCTATAATATGATCTATAACTATAATATGATAGATAACTATAATATGATCTATAACTATAATATGATCTATAACTATAATATGATCTATAACTATAATATGACCTATAACTATAATCTGATCTATAATATGATCTATAACTATAATATGATCTATAACTATAATATGATCTATAACTATAATCTGATCTATAATATGATCTATAACTATAATATGATCTATAATATGATCTATAACTATAATATGATCTATAACTATAGTATGATCTATAATATGATCTATAACTATAATATGATCTATAACTATAATATGATCTATAACTATAGTATGATCTATAATATGATCTAGAACTATAATATGATCTATAATATGATCTATAACTATAATATGATCTATAATATGATCTATAACTATAAAATGATCTATAATATGATCTATAACTATAATATGATCTATAATATGATCTATAACTATAATATGATCTATAATATGATCTATAACTATAATATCATCTATAATATGATCTATAATATTATCTATAACTATAATATTATCTATAATATGATCTATAATATGATCTATAACTATAATATGATTTATAATATGATATATAATATGATCTATAACTATAATATGATCTATAATATGATCTTTAACTATAATATGATCTATAATATGATCTATAACTATAATATGATCTATAATATGATCTATAACTATAATATGATCTATAATAAGATCTATAACTATAATATGATCTATAATATGATCTATGACTATAGTATGATCTATAATATGAACTATAATATGATCTATAATAAGATCTATAACTATAATATGATCTATAACTATAATATGAATTATAACTATAGTATGATCTATAATATGATCTATAACTATAATATGATCTATAATAAGATCTATAACTATAGTATGATCTATAATATGATCTATAACTATAATATGATATATAATATGATCTATAACTATAATATGATCTATAACTATAATATGATCTATAATATGATCTATAACTATAATATGATCTATTATATGATCTATAACTATAATATGATCTATAACCATAATATGATCTATAACTATAATATGATCTATAATATGATCTATAACTATAATATGATCTATAACTATAATATGATCTATAACTATAATATGATCTATAACTATAATATGATCTATAACTATAATATGATATATAATATGATCTATAACTATAATATGACCTATAACTATAATCTGATCTATAATATGATCTGATCTATAATATGATCTATAACTATAATATGATCTATAACTATAATATGATCTATAACTATAATATGATCTATAACTATAGTATGATCTATAATATGATCTATAACTATAATATGATCTATAATAAGATCTATAACTATAATATGATCTATAACTATAATATGATCTATACCTATAGTATGATCTATAATATGATCTATAACTATAATATGATCTATAATAAGATCTATAACTATAGTATGATCTATAATATGATCTATAACTTTAATATGATATATAATATGATCTATAACTATAATATGATCTATAACTATAATATGATCTACAATATGATCTATAACTATAATATGATCTATAATATGATCTATAACTATAATATGATCTATAATATGATCTATAACTATAATGTGATCTATAATATGATCTATAACTATAATATGATCTATAACTATAGTATGATCTATAATATGATCTATAACTATAATCTGATCTATAATATGATCTATAACTACAATATGATCTATAACTATAATCTGATCTATAATATGATCTAGAACTATAATATGATCTATAATATGATCTATAACTATAATATGATCTATAATATGATCTATAATGTGATCTATAATATGATCTATAACTATAATATGATCTATAATATGATCTATAACTAATATGATCTATAACTATAATATGATCTATAACTATAGTATGATCTATAATATGATCTATAACTATAATATGATCTATAATAAGATCTATAACTATAATATGATCTATAACTATAATATGATCTATAACTATAGTATGATCTATAATATGATCTATAACTATAATATGATCTATAATAAGATCTATAACTATAGTATGATCTATAATATGATCTATAACTATAATATGATATATAATATGATCTATAACTATAATATGATCTATAATATGATCTATAACTATAATATGATCTATAATATGATCTATAACTATACTATGATCTATAATATGATCTATAACTATAATATGATCTATAACCATAATATGATCTATAACTATAATATGATCTATAATATGATCTATAACTATAATATGATCGATAACTATAATATGATCTATAACTATAATATGATCTATAATATGATCTATAACTATAATATGATATATAATATGATCTATAACTATAATATGACCTATAACTATAATCTTATCTATAATATGATCTATAACTATAATCTGATCTATAATATGATCTATAACTATAATATGATCTATAACTATAATCTGATCTATAATATGATCTATAACTATAATATGATCTATAATATGATCTATAACTATAATATGATCTATAACTATAGTATGATCTATAATATGATCTATAACTATAATATGATCTATAATAAGATCTATAACTATAATATGATCTATAACTATAATATGATCTATACCTATAGTATGATCTATAATATGATCTATAACTATAATATGATCTATAATAAGATCTATAACTATAGTATGATCTATAATATGATCTATAACTTTAATATGATATATAATATGATCTATAACTATAATATGATCTATAACTATAATATGATCTATAATATGATCTATAACTATAATATGATCTATAATATGATCTATAACTATAATATGATCTATAATATGATCTATAACTATAATGTGATCTATAACTATAGTATGATCTATAATATGATCTATAACTATAATATGATCTATAATAAGATCTATAACTATAGTATGATCTATAACTATAATCTGATCTATAATATGATCTATAACTATAATATGATCTATAATAAGATCTATAACTATAATATGATCTATAACTATAATCTGATCTATAATATGATCTATAACTATAATATGATCTATAATATGATCTATAATATGATCTATAACTATAATATGATCTATAATAAGATCTATAACTATAATATGATCTATAAATATAATATGAATTATAACTATAGTATGATCTATAATATGATCTATAACTATAATATGATCTATAATAAGATCTATAACTATAGTATGATCTATAATATGATCTATAACTATAATATGATATATAATATGATCTATAACTATAATATGATCTATAACTATAATATGATCTATAATATGATCTATAACTATAATATGATCTATTATATGATCTATAACTATAATATGATCTATAACCATAATATGATCTATAACTATAATATGATCTATAATATGATCTATAACTATAATATGATCTATAACTATAATATGATCTATAACTATAATATGATCTATAATATGATCTATAACTATAATATGATATATAATATGATCTATAACTATAATATGACCTATAACTATAATCTGATCTATAATATGATCTGATCTATAATATGATCTATAACTATAATATGATCTATAACTATAATCTGATCTATAATATGATCTATAACTATAATATGATCTATAACTATAATATGATCTATAACTATAGTATGATCTATAATATGATCTATAACTATAATATGATCTATAATAAGATCTATAACTATAATATGATCTATAACTATAATATGATCTATACCTATAGTATGATCTATAATATGATCTATAACTATAATATTATCTATAATAAGATCTATAACTATAGTATGATCTATAATATGATCTATAACTTTAATATGATATATAATATGATCTATAACTATAATATGATCTATAACTATAATATGATCTATAATATGATCTATAACTATAATATGATCTATAATATGATCTATAACTATAATATGATCTATAATATGATCTATAACTATAATGTGATCTATAACTATAGTATGATCTATAATATGATCTATAACTATAATATGATCTATATAAGATCTATAACTATAGTATGATCTATAATATGATCTATAACTATAATCTGATCTATAATATGATCTATAACTACAATATGATCTATAACTATAATCTGATCTATAATATGATCTAGAACTATAATATGATCTATAATATGATCTATAACTATAATATGATCTATAATATGATCTATAATGTGATCTATAATATGATCTATAACTATAATATGATCTATAATATGATCTATAATATGATCTATAACTATAATATGATCTATAACTATAGTATGATCTATAATATGATCTATAACTATAATATGATCTATAATAAGATCTATAACTATAATATGATCTATAACTATAATATGATCTATAACTATAGTATGATCTATAATATGATCTATAACTATAATATGATCTATAATAAGATCTATAACTATAGTATGATCTATAATATGATCTATAACTATAATATGATATATAATATGATCTATAACTATAATATGATCTATAATATGATCTATAACTATAATATGATCTATAATATGATCTATAACTATACTATGATCTATAATATGATCTATAACTATAATATGATCTATAACCATAATATGATCTATAACTATAATATGATCTATAATATGATCTATAACTATAATATGATCTATAACTATAATATGATCTATAACTATAATATGATCTATAATATGATCTATAACTATAATATGATATATAATATGATCTATAACTATAATATGACCTATAACTATAATCTTATCTATAATATGATCTATAACTATAATCTGATCTATAATATGATCTATAACTATAATATGATCTATAACTATAATCTGATCTATAATATGATCTATAACTATAATATGATCTATAATATGATCTATAACTATAATATGATCTATAACTATAGTATGATCTATAATATGATCTATAACTATAATATGATCTATAATAAGATCTATAACTATAATATGATCTATAACTATAATATGATCTATACCTATAGTATGATCTATAATATGATCTATAACTATAATATGATCTATAATAAGATCTATAACTATAGTATGATCTATAATATGATCTATATCTTTAATATGATATATAATATGATCTATAACTATAATATGATCTATAACTATAATATGATCTATAATATGATCTATAACTATAATATGATCTATAATATGATCTATAACTATAATATGATCTATAATATGATCTATAACTATAATATGATCTATAACTATAGTATAATCTATAATATGATCTATAACTATAATATGATCTATAATAAGATCTATAACTATAGTATGATCTATAATATGATCTATAACTATAATCTGATCTATAATATGATCTATAACTACAATATGATCTATAACTATAATCTGATCTATAATATGATCTATAACTACAATATGATCTATAACTATAATCTGATCTATAATATGATCTATAACTATAATATGATCTATAACTATAATATGATCTATAACTATAATCTGATCTATAATATGATCTATAACTATAATATGATCTATAACTACAATATGATCTAGAACTATAATCTGATCTATAATATGATCTAGAACTATAATATGATCTGGACATGCAGCTGGAACACCAATAGTTTAACAGTAAATGAGTGGAGAGAAATTACAATATTGCAACACAATTATAACATGAACAATGCTTAATCAGATTGTCAGTATGTGTGTAACGGTTCTCTTGTGGTGAAGGAGAGGAGGACCAAAACGCAGCGTGGTGGTTATTCATGTTTCTTTAATGAAGACGCTATACATGAATAAACTACAAAACAATGAAATGTAAGAACTCAAAACAGCCCTATCTGGTGCAAAACACAAAGACAGGAACAATCACCCACAAACACACAGTGAAACCCAGGCTACCTAAATATGGTTCCCAATCAGAGACAATGACTAACACCTGCCTCTGATTGAGAACCATATCAGGCCAAACACAGAAACAGACAAACTAGACACACAACATAGAATAGCCACTCAGATCACACCCTGACCAAACAAACATAGAAACATACAAAGCAAACTATGGTCAGGGTGTGACAATGTGGTTTAAAATACACCCTCTGACTAATGTTTCCTGTTTCCAACTGTGTCTTTCTCCCGTTTTAAAGACTTGCTCCTTGTGAAGGGAGGGCTCGTTCGAAATGATTTTTGTCCCAAATGGCACGCTATACTTTTTTTTTTACCAGGGACCATATGGTACAAGCTACACTACCTATTGCACTACATAGGGAATAGGGGGCCATGTGGGACACAAGCCTATCTTCCCTTGGCTACATTCCATTTCAAAGACTTGCACCCTGTGAAGGGGTGCTTCTAAAGGACTCATTTTAAGGTGGCACGTAGACGGTAGACAGTAAGCGGAAACTGTTTCCATCGAGGCCACATGCTGATTCTAAGGACCTTTCCTAAGTGGACATTATTTAGTGAGAGTTTGATGCTGTTTGTCCTCCAAGATAAATCCAACCCCCCTTTGCCAAGGAGCTGTTCTGTTCTGCCTCCAGCTGCTTTATAGCATAGTGCTGGCAGTCACCCTCACACACAGAGACACAGACACACACACACACACCACAGGAGGGTTTTGGCACCTTAATTGGGGAGGACGGGCTCGTGGTAATGGCTGGAGCGAAATATGGGAAATGGTATCAAATACATCAAACACGTAGTTTGATGCCATTCAATTCGTGCCCATTCCAGCCGGTATTGAGAGCCGTCCTCCCCTCAGCAGCCTCCACAGACACACTCACACTATAGATACAGCTCTGGGGAGTGGGAAAATAGCTCAGTGTTTTATACACTGCATCATTAGCTTGAGGGCAAGACATGTGTAGTACAATGTTTCTGCTGTTCCTTGTGAATAATTCAGATATGTGCTCGTCTTTCTAATTGAGTGGGTTTTAAAATGTATTTTCTATACTGTTGATTAATTCGATACTATGGGATAAAGCTGAGCTCTGTTGAAGATGCATGAGGTTCATGGAGTCGGTGCAGTGTGTGTGTGTGTGTGTGTGTGTGTGTGTGTGTGGTGTGTGTGTGTGTGTGTGTGCGTGCGTGTGTGTGTGTGCGTGTGTCTGTGTGTGAGCACGAAGGTGGGTGTCTGCATTCCAGCCAGCTCACACGGCAGCCTCAGGTCTTTGGATGTTAGCCAAACATACTGTATTATGGGTCATGGACACACAAACACAGAAACCTGTACTGGGACACCCTGTACTGGGACACCTGCAATGGGACCTGCACTGGGACAACCTGCACTGGGACAACCTGCAATGGTACAAGCTGTACTGGGACAACCTGTACTGGGACACCCTGTACTGGGACAACCTGCACTGGGACAACCTGCAATGGGACAACCTGCACTGGGACAACCTGCAATGGGACATCCTGCACTGGGACAACCTGCAATGGTACAAGCTGTACTGAGACAACCTGTACTGGGACAACCTGCAATGGGACAACCTGTATTGGGACAACCTGTATTGGGACAACCTGCACTGTGACAACCTGCAATGGGATAACCTGTACTGGGACAACCTGCACTGGGACAACCTGCACTACGACAACATGTACTGGGACAACCTGTACTGGGACAACCTGTATTGGGCCAACCTGCACTACGACAACATGTACTGGGACAACCTGTACTGGGACAACCTGCACTGGGACAACCTGCACTACGACAACCTGTATTGGGACAACCTGTCCTGGGACAACCTGCACTGGGACAGCCTGTACTGGGACAACCTGTTCTGGTACAACCTGTACTGGTACAACCTGCACTGGGACAACCTATACTGGGACAACCTGTACTGGGACAACCTGCACTGGGACAACCTGTACTGGGACAACCTGTACTGGTACAACCTGTACTGGGACAACCTATACTGGGACAACCTGTACTGGGACAACCTGCACTGGGACAACCTGTACTGGGACAACCTGTACTGGGACAACCTGTACTGGGACAACCTGCACTGGGACAACCTGTACTGGGACAACCTATACTGGGACAACCTGTACTGGGACAACCTGTACTGGGACAACCTGTATTGGGACCGTTTGGAGATGTGTTTGTGGTTATAGGGGGAAAGGTAGTGTATGGTTATAGGGGGAATGAACCATTTGGGACACATGTAAAGTTAACTTGTCTCATCTAGCAGCTTCACAATGGTCCACAATGTTGCTAAATTGTATGTAGATTGTGGTGTGGTGAGCTGTCAGAGCAGCTTACCGATCACTGTACCTGTACACAGCCCATCTGTAAATAGCACACCCAACTACCTCATCCCCATATTATTACTTATCCTCTTGCTCTTTTGCAGCCCAGTATCTCTACTTGCACATCATCATCTGCACATCTTTCACTCCAGTGTTATGGTTACATTGTAATTATTTCGCCTCCATGGCCTATTTATTTCCTTACCTCCCTACTCTTCTACATTTGCACACATTGTACATAGATTGTTCTATTGTGTTATTGACTGTACGTTGTTCATGTGTAACTCTGTGTTGTTGTATGTGTCGACCTACTTTGCTTTATCTTGGTCCAGGTCGCAGTTGTAAATGAGAACTTGTTCTCAACTGGCCTGCCTGGTTAAATAAAGCTGAAATAAATATATTTTTGTTAAAGTGGTGAATTGAAATATCAGACTAGCACTGCTCCTTCGTGCTGCTCCTTTCAACGTACCCTGAACTTCGCATGACGGTAGGACCAAAAAAATGTATTCAAAATAGATTCAGAAGATTTGTAAGATTGTTAATGGTAAAATCGGGACATTTTGGAGATAAGCTTTTCATCCGACAGCGACAATATGTTGAACATCCAGTCCTCCTAACAACCAGTCCCCCTAACAACCAGTCCCCCTAACATCCAGTCCTCCTAACAACCAGTCCTCCTAACAACCAGTCCTCCTAACATCCAGTCCTCCTAACAACCAGTCCTCCTAACAAACCGGTCCTCCTACCAACCAGTCCTCCTAACAACCTGTCCTCCTAACAACCAGTCCTCCTCCTAACAACCAGTCCTCCTAACAACCAGTCCTCCTAACAACCAGTCCTCCTAACAACCAGTCCTCCTAACAACCAGTCCTCCTAACAACCAGTCCCCTAACAACCCCCCTAACAACCAGTCCCCCTAACAACCAGTCCTCCTAACAACCAGTCCCCTAACAACCAGTCCTCCTAACAACCAGTCCCCTAACAACCAGTCCCCCTAACAACCAGTCCCCCTAACAACCAGTCCCCCTAACAACCAGTCCTCCTAACATCCAGTCCTCCTAACAACCAGTCCTCCTAACAACCAGTCCCCCTAACATCCAGTCCTCCTAACAACCAGTCCCCCTAACAACCAGTCCCCCTAACAACCAGTCCTCCTAACAACCAGTCCCCTAACAACCAGTCCCCCTAACAACCAGTCCCTAACAACCAGTCCCCCTAACAACCAGTCCTCCTAACATCCAGTCCCAGTCCCCCTAACATCCAGTCCTCCTAACAACCAGTCCTCCTAACAACCAGTCCCCTAACAACCAGTCCCCCTAACAACCAGTCCCTAACAACCAGTCCCCTAACAACCAGTCCCCTAACAACCAGTCCCCCTAACAACCAGTCCTCCTAACATCCAGTCCTCCTAACAACCAGTCCTCCTAACAACCAGTCCCCCTAACAACCAGTCCCCCTAACAACCAGTCCTCCTAACAACCAGTCCTCCTAACAACCAGTCCTCCTAACAACCAGTCCTTTGACTGTGAAGCAGTCAAATATGTTAATATTTGGTTGCTTTGACAAACAAACACAATTTAATATCCAGTGTGTCTATAAATGAATAATTTCTGTTAGATTCACATCTCCATCTCAACTGAAAAATCTAAGTTGTAGAACGTGACAAAATCAAATCAAGTCAAACTTTAAATGCATTTAAATTTTGATTTGATTTAGTCCAATTCTTTAACTTAGATTTTAGGTTGAGACGTGAATCCAACATATTAATTATTAACTTGAAAACAAAATTTGAAATCAACCAAAGCTTGAATCCCTAGGTCTATATGTACTGTCCTATTTTTAGTTGAACCCTGGGTTGAACTCAAACAATAATTGTTGATGACAATGTCACGTTTGTCGTAAGAATTACCGGACCAAGATGCAGCATGATATGGTTTTCAAATGTTTATTAACTGAAACGCACAAAAACAATCAAGAATAAACGAAACGTGAAGACAATGAAGTGCTCACGGGCAACTACACATAAACAAGATCCCACAAACATAGGTGGGAAAAATAACTGCCTAAATATGATCCCCAATTAGAGACAACGATTACCAGCTGCCTCTAATTGGGAATCATACAAAATCACCAATATAGAAAAAGAAACTAGAACACAACATAGACATAGATATACTAGATCACCCCCTAGTCACGCCCTGACCAATTATGGTCAGGGCGTGACAGACGCAAATATTATATACGCAGAAATAATATAATTGATATACTGTATAACTTCTAGAGTATGGTTACATTTCATTTGCTTTGTTAAAACCTATCCTTTGGAATGACGTTGACAGCAACAGTGAATCTAGAGATCTCTCAAGAATCCTTCTCCCAATAACACAATGGTAGTTGTCAGGGATAAATATCAAGGCTTAAGCTGGGCTTGGTTAAAACCCTGGATGAGAGATAGCTGTAAATAAATACATTCTCCAGTAGGAGGTGCTGCCCGGCCTATTGTTGTTGTTTTTTGAAAGCGGATATAACGTTGTAGATCTGACGTTGTTTCAAAGGTAGAAATTCAACATATTTTATACAAGGTTTGTCTATGTTTAAAATTGGTTACCGTGATGACATTATACTGACCTTGGCATGTACACACACAAACACTCTACACAATGCCAGAATGCATGACTAAAGATGGTTCTTCATCACAACACAACAGACATCACATCATCCCTGCAGTCAACAGTCAACACTTTACATTGGTAGTGGTAACTCTCTCCTCCTCTCTCTCTCTGTCTCTGTCTCCCTCTCCTCCTCTCTCTCTCTGTCTCTGTCTCCCTCTCCTCCCCTCTCTCTCTCTCTCTCTCTCGTCTCTGTCTCTCAGCCTCTCTCTGTCTCTCTGTCCCTCTCTCTCTGTCTCTCTCTGTCTCTCTGTCTCTCTCCCTCTCTTTCTGTCTCTCTGTCCCTCTCTCTGTCTCTCTTTGTCTCTCTTTTCCTTGCTCTCTGTCTCTCTGTCTCTCTGTCCCTCTCTCTCAGTCTCTCATCTCTCCTTCTGTTTCTCTGTTTCTCCGTCTCTCTCCTCTCTCTCTCTGTCTCTCTGTCCCTCTCTCTGTCTCTCTTTGTCTCTCTTTTCCTTGCTCTCTGTCTCTCTGTCTCTCTGTCCATCTCTCTCAGTCTCTCGTCTCTCCTTCTGTTTCTCTGTTTCTCCGTCTCTCTCCCTCTCTCTCTGTCTCTCTGTCTCTCTGTCCCTCTCTCTGTCTCTCTTTGCCTCTTTGTTCCTTGCTCTCTGTCTCTCTGTCCCTCTCTCTCTGTCTCTCTGTCCCTCTCTCTCTGTCTCTCTGTCTCTCTGTTCCTCTCTCTCGGTCTCTCTGTCCCTCTCTCTCTGTCTCTCTCTCTCTGTCTCTCTGTCCCTCTATCTCTGTCGCTCTGTCCCTCTCTCTCAGTCTCTCATCTCTCTGTCTGTTTCTCTGTTTCTCCGTCTCTCTCCCTCTCTTTCTGTCTCTCTGTCCCTCTCTGTCTCTCGGTCTCTGTCTCTCTGTCTCTGTCTCTCTGTCCCTCTCTCTCTGTCTCTCTTTGTCTCTCTGTTCCTTGCTCTCTGTCTCTCTGTCCCTCTCTCTCTGTCTCTCTGTCCCTCTCTCTCTGTCTCTCTGTCCCTCTCTCTCTGTCTCTCTGTCCCTCTCTCTCTCTCTCTCTGTCTCTCTGTCCCTCTCTCTCTGTCTCTCTGTCCCTCTCTCTCTGTCTCTCTGTCCCTCTCTCTCTGTCTCTCTGTCCCTCTCTCTCGGTCTCTCTGTCCGTCCATCTCTGTCCGTCCGTCTCTCTCTGTCTCTCTGTCCCTCTCTCTCTCTGTCTCTCTCCCTCTCTCTCTGTCTCTCTGTCCCTCTCTCTCAGTCTCTCATCTCCTTCTGTTTCTCTGTTTCTCCGTCTCTCTCCCTGTCTTTCTGTCTCTCTGTCCCTCTGTCTCTCTCTCTGTCTCTGTCTGTTCTCTCTGTCTCTCTTTGTCTCTCTGTTCCTTGCTCTCTGTCCCTCTCTCTCTGTCTCTCTGTCCCTCTCTCTGTCTCTCTGTCCCTCTCTCAATGTCAATTCAATTCAAGGGCTTCCTCTCTCATGTGTCTCATTGTCCCTCTAGACTCTCTGTATAAAGTGAAAAACAACAAAATTAACAGTCTGTCTCTCTGTCCAGTAAATCATTCTGTCATCTGTCCCTCTATATCAGTCTCTCAATCTCTCTGTCTTTTTCTGGGTCTCTCTCCCTCTCTTTCTGTCTTCTCTGTCCCTCTCTGTCTCTCTCTGTCTCTGTCTCTCTGTCCCTCTTCTCTGTCTCTCAACTCTGTCTCTGTCTCTGTCTCTCTGATGGCACACTCTGTCTCTCTGTTTCACCCAGTAGATATCTTTTTCAAAATTCTCTCTGTCTCTCTGTCCCTCTCTCTCTGTCTCTCTGTCCCTCTGAAATCTGTCTCTCTAATATGGTCATACATTGGTCCATCCCTCTGTTAGGAAGTGCAGCTCAGTTTCCACCTCATTTTGTCTCAGTCTGTCTAGCCTGTCTCTCTCTGAGAGCCATGTCTCTCTGTCTCTCTTCTCTCCCTCTATCTCACTGAGTCTCTCATAGTCTCTCTCTTAATTTTGGGTCAGTCTCAGTGGTCAGGTATTCTCTCTGTGTCTCTCTGTGTAGGGCCAAATAGCATTCTAGTTTGCTCTGTTTTTTTGTTAATTCTTTCCAATGTGTTAAGTAGTTATCTTTTGTTTTCTCTAATTTCTCTGTCTAATTGTGCTGCTGTCCTGGGGCTCTGTAGTGTGTGTTTGTGTTTGTGAACAGAGCCCCTTACCAGCAGTGGAAAGAAAAGGTTCATCCTCTTTAGGTGATTACCTATTTCTGCATAAATCGTCTTTTAGGTCAAATTTAACAGCTCTGATCTTTTTCTAAGATTTTGATAATTAGTGGGTATCTGCTTAAACTGCTCTGCATGCATTATTTGGTGTTCTACGTTGTACACTATATCTCTCTCGGTCTCTCTGTCACAGTCCAATTCTTCTGCAGTCCTCCTGCCCTCTCTCTAAATCTCCACTTTACCATCTGTCAGCTGGGAGACAATACCTTTTAAATACCCTCCGTTTTCTCATCTCTTAGCTACAGTGGAAAGACAAAACCTTTTAAATAACCATTTGGAATTACCTGGATTTCTGCATAAATCGGTCATCAAATTACATCTGATCTTTATCTAAGTCACAACAATAGACAACCATAGTCTGCTTAAACTAATAACACACAAATTATTGTATTTTTCTTGTCTATATTGTCACAGTGTTAATTGATTCTGCAGTCCTCCTGCCCTTCTAAATACCCTCCACTTTACCATCTGGCAGCTGGGAGACAATACCTTTTAAATACCCTCCACTTTACCATCTGGCAGCTGGGAGCTGGGAGACAAAACCTTTTAAATACCCCCCACTTTACCATCTGGCAGCTGGGAGACAAAATTTTAAATACCCTCCACTTTACCATCAGGCAGCTGGGAGACAAAACCTTTTAAATACCCTCCACTTTACCATCAGGCAGCTGGGAGACAATATATTTTAAATACCCTCCACTTTACCATCAGGCAGCTGGGAGACAAAACCTTTTAAATACCCTCCACTTTACCATCAGGCAGCTGGGAGACAAATCCTTTTAAATACCCTCCACTTTACCATCAGGCAGCTGGCAGCTGGAAGACAATATATTTTAAATACCCTCCACTTTACCATCAGGCAGCTGGGAGACAAATCCTTTTAAATACCCTCCACTTTACCATCAGGCAGCTGGCAGCTGGAAGACATATTTTAAATACCCTCCACTTTACCATCAGGCAGCTGGGAGACAATACCTTTTAAATACCCTCCACTTTACCATCA
>NC_056441.1:87088037-87110537 GCF_018296145.1 Oncorhynchus tshawytscha
TATGAACCTAATCACAGCTTCATGTGGGAGGTGGTAGTACAGTACAGGACACTGCACCACTACATAGACTACAGCAGCAGATCACAGCTTTATGTGGGAGGTGGTAGTACAGTACAGGACACTGCACCACTACAAATCACAGCTTTATGAAGACCTCACCCTCCATTATGTGAAGATATTGGATACTGCAACATTAGAGTCTCGAACATGATTTAGTGGAACGACGTGCTAATCTAATGACCAGGTCTGTTCTGTACTGTAGTCTACCGACTGACTGGGTCTACTCTAATGACCAGGTCTGTTCTGTAGTCTACCGACTGACTGGGTCTACTCTAATGACCAGGTCTGTTCTGTAGTCTACCGACTGACTGGGTCTACTCTAATGACCAGGTCTGTACTGTAGTCTACTGACTGACTGGGTCTACTCTAATGACCAGGTCTGTACTGTACTGTAGTCTACCGACTGACTGGGTCTACTCTAATGACCAGGTCTGTTCTGTAGTCTACTGACTGACTGGGTCTACTCTAATGACCAGGTCTGTACTGTAGACTACTGACTGACTGGGTCTACTCTAATGACCAGGTCTGTACTGTAGTCTACCGACTGACTGGGTCTACTCTAATGACCAGGTCTGTACTGTAGTCTACCGACTGACTGGGTCACTCTGACCACTAGCCTACTGACTGACTGGGTCTACTCTAATGACCAGGGTAGTCTGGGTCTACTCTAATGACCAGGTCTGTACTGTAGACTACTGACTGACTAATGACCAGGTCTGTACTGTAGCCTACTGACTGCCTGACCAGGTCTGTACTGTAGCCTACTGACTGACTGGGTCTAATCTAGCCTACTGACTGACTGGGTCTACTCTAATGACCAGGTCTGGTAGTCTACTGACTGACTGGGTCTACTCTAATGACCAGGTCTGTACTGTAGACTACTGACTGACTGGGTCTAATCTAATGACCAGGTCTGTACTGTAGCCTACTGACTGACTGGGTCTACTCTAATGACCAGGTCTGGTAGTCTACTGACTGACTGGGTCTACTCTAATGACCAGGTCTGGTAGTCTACTGACTGACTGGGTCTACTCTAATGACCAGGTCTGGTAGTCTACTGACTGACTGGGTCTACTCTAATGACCAGGTCTGGTAGTCTACTGACTGACTGGGTCTACTCTAATGACCAGGTCTGGTAGTCTACTGACTGACTGGGTCTACTCTAATGACCAGGTCTGGTAGTCTACTGACTGACTGGGTCTACTCTAATGACCAGGTCTGGTAGTCTACTGACTGACTGGGAGCTTCCTGCTGACACTCAAGCAAACGCCTTTTCCTTCAGAAAGTAAAGCCTCCATCAACAGCTTTCAGAGGCTGAAACCTCTGACAGGACACAATCAGCAGGGACGCATTCCAAATGACCACCCTATTCCCTACATAATGCATAATACCCTATGGGTCCTGGTCAAAAAGCAGTGCACTATATAGGGAATAGGGTCCCATTTGGGACGAAGCCCGGGTCCTCGTGGCTGAGAGTCTACGGGAGTCTAAGGCCTTGATTGGGCTCGGGTTTCGCCACATCGGCACCAGCCATGACCCAGCACTCCCTGGGGGGTAGAACAGAGTGGGGAAGAAATACAATAGAGTCTCAGGGCCAGTTAGAGACTGAAGAATGCATTAAGGCTTGTATTCTAAACGGCACCCTATAGCGCAGTGCACTATTTTTTGACCAGAGCCTTATGGTAGTAGTCCACTACATAGGGAATAGGGCTCTGGTCTATAGTAGTCCACTACATAGGGAATAGAGTGCCATTTGAGATGCACCCATAGTCTGATTAAAGGAGGTGGGTGGACTCTTCCTGTTTCGACCCTTATTTGACACCAAAAAGGATTCAGAGAGTCGTGATAATTTTGAGGGTGTCCACCCATTCTATTTCATAACTTCCATATGTTCCGAAGATACATTTTATCAAGACAAGTGTGCTTATTATTCACGTTCTGAATCGTTCGGTAGAGTTTGTTCTCTAACATTTATTTGACAGTATATGAAAAAAAAAAGTTTTGATTTCCTTGAACTTAATACATCCGGGAAAAAAAGCATCAAGGTGCAGCAACTTTTAAGATTTAAACATGTTGTCTTGGTGATCGTCAGAGTTGTTTCCGCAGATTAAATAAAAAATAATTAAATTAAATTAAATTAGCATGACAAAAAAAAAACGGGCTTTGAAAAATGAAGAATTTGCAGTAGAAATTGGCACCAGCCATGACCCAGCATTGACCCAACGTCCTCCATTGACATTTCACATAGATACTCTTGTTTTTTTTTTTTGTGAGAAATCTTAAAAACAGGAATTTCACATTAATATGAAAAGTGTATATTAAAATATGAAAATACTACGTCATTGTCTCAAAATGAATATCTATCTTACCTCTATATTGTTTTATGTCCTGCGGTATCGAGAAGAAAGATAATGAGTTGAATGGGAATGTGAGCCGACTGTGCAATTTTACATATTTTCTACAACAACAAAAATTCTCTGGCCTCCATTGATTTAGTCATCCTAATTAAAACCATCGTACAAGAATAAAAACTGAATTAACTTTTGAACCGATTATAATAGACATGAGGTTTGAACCAGTGGTCATTTTAGAGGATTATCTACACAATGAACATATCTTACCCAGGCAATTCCACTGTTTCAGTTGAGTGAGAGGTCCAGCAGATGAGGAAAGGAATCTATGGTATCTGCTGACTGAACTGATTGCAACGTCCCAAAGTGCTTTACATTGTAAGTTAAGTATGCATAGGGCCAGGATGGAGATGTGGGGCCAGGATGGAGGTGTGGGGCCAGGATGGAGGTGTAGGGCCGGATGGAGGTGTGGGGAGACGGAGGTGTAGGGCCAGGATGGAGGTGTTGGGGCCAGGATGGAGGTGTGGGGAGATGGAGGTGTTGGGGCCAGGATGGAGGTGTTGGGGCCAGGATGGAGTGTGGGGCCAGGATGGAGGTGTGAGGCCAGGATGGAGGTGTGGGGAGATGGAGGTGTGGGGCCAGGATAGAGGTGTGGGGAGATGGAGGTGTGGGGCCAGGATGGAGGTGTGGGGCCAGGATGGAGGTGTGGGGAGATGGAGGTGTGGGGCCAGGATGGAGGTGTGGGGACAGGATGGAGGTGTGGGGCCAGGATGGAGGTGTGGTGACAGGATGGAGGTGTGGGGCCAGGATGGAGGTGTGGGGAGACAGAGGTGTAGGGCCAGGATGGAGGTGTGGGGCCAGGAAGGAGGTGTGGGGCCAGGATGGAGGTGTAGGGCCAGGATGGAGGTGTGGGGAGACGGAGGTGAAGGGCCAGGATGGAGATGTAGGGCCAGGATGGAGGTGTGGGGCCAGGATGGAGGTGTGGGGCCAGGATGGAGGTGTGGGGCCAGGATGGAGGTGTAGGGCCAGGATGGAGGTGTAGGGCCAGGATGGAGGTGTGGTGCCAGGATGGAGGTGTAGGGCCAGGATGGAGGTGTGGTGCCAGGATGGAGGTATGGGGCCAGGATGGAGGTGTGGTGCCAGGATGGAGGTGTTGGGCCAGGATGGAGGTGTGGGGAGATTAAACTATTGTGATCTATTGTGTTACCCAGAACCACTGAGCTCTCCATATCTACAGTACTGTTACCCAGAACCACTGAGCTCCCCATATCTACAGTATTGTTACCCAGAACCACTGAGCTCCCCATATCTACAGTACTGTTACCCAGAACCACTGAGCTCCCCATATCTACAGTACTGTTACCCAGAACCACTGACCTCCCCATATCTACAGTACTGTTACCCAGGACAGGATAAAAGCAGGCTTATTATGGGGTTGTCACAGACACAGTCTCCCATTGTCATTCTGCACCACAGTAATCTGCTCTGGTAAAGATTACCAGCAGCCACCAGGGGCCCCGGTCTGATCTGCAATCTGGAGCTGCAATCCGGATTCTCAGCCGCTGTGACCTCTGGATTGCACATGGACTGGGACAAAAAACCCTTTGTTTGTGAAGGAGTGTGTGTTTGTGTGTCTGTGTGTGAGTGTGTGACCGTTAGCTCAACACACACCCCTGAATTAGCAGGCTGTCTCTCCTGGTTAATTGCGGTGAATTGGGCTTGGCGGGAGTCCGGCCCAGTGCTTAGTCTAAGCCGATTGTCGGTGGCCCACTGTGTTTTGATAGAGGGGTAGAGGAGAGGGTACAGTCCCTATGACAGATGGTGCTACCGTGGAGGGGGGTGGATAGGGTAGAGAGAGAGGGAGGGTGGATAGGGTAGAGAGAGGGGGTGGGTGGATAGAGTAGGAGAGGAGAGGAGAGGAGAGGAGAGGAGAGGAGATGGAGAGGAGATGGAGAGGAGAGGAGAGGAGAGGAGAGGAGAGGAGAGGAGAGGAGAGGAGAGGAGAGGAGAGGAGAGGAGAGGAGAGGAGAGGAGAGGAGATGGAGAGAGAGGAGAGGAGAGGAGAGGAGAGGAGAGGAGAGAGGAGAGGAGAGGAGAGGAGAGAGGAGAGGAGAGGAGATGGAGAGGAGAGGAGAGGAGATGGAGAGGAGAGGAGAGGAGAGGAGAGGAGAGGAGAGGAGAGGAGAGGAGAGGAGAGGAGAGGAGAGGAGAGGAGAGGAGAGGAGAGGAGAGGAGAGGAGAGGAGAGGAGAGGAGAGGAGAGGGTACAGTCCCTATGACAGATGGTGCTACCGTGGAGGGGGTGGATAGGGTAGAGAGAGAGGGAGGGTGGATAGGGTAGAGAGAGAGGGAGGGTGGATAGGGTAGCGAGAGGGGGTGGGTGGATAGAGTAGGAGAGGAGAGGAGAGGAGAGGAGAGGAGAGGAGAGGAGAGGAGAGGAGATGGAGAGGAGATGGAGAGGAGAGGAGAGGAGAGGAGAGGAGAGGAGAGGAGAGGAGAGGAGAGGAGAGGAGAGGAGAGGAGAGGAGAGGAGAGGGAGAGGAGAGGAGAGGAGAGGAGAGGAGAGGAGAGGAGAGGGAGAGGAGAGGAGAGGAGAGGAGAGGAGAGGAGAGGAGATGGAGAGGAAATTAAAGGAGAGGAGAGGGAGATGGAGATGGAGAGGAGAGGAAATGAAAGGAGAGGAGAGGAGAGGAGAGGAGAGGTGGACACAGTTAGACAGATATTACCATATTCAGCCCAGGCATTACTGTCCAAAGAACAGACTAAATGAGAGGATGATTTGATTTTCCTGTAACAGCACCAAGCAAGGTCGCCCTGCAGCTATCCTGTCTTCTGGAAGGCTTCTGTCTGCCACTACTGTAGGGGGACAACTCAGACTGTACCCTGAGAGCTACTGTAGGGGGACAACTCAGACTGTACCCTGAGAGCTACTGTAGGGAGACAACTCAGACTGTACCCTGAGAGCTACTGTAGGGGGACAACTCAGACTGTACCCTGAGAGCTGCTGTAGGGGGACAACTCAGACTGTACCCTGAGAGCTACTGTAGGGGGACAACTCAGACTGTACCCTGAGAGCTGCTGTAGGGGGACAACTCAGACTTTAAAGTGAGAGCTACTGTAGGGGGACAACTCAGACTGTACCCTGAGAGCTACTGTAGGGAGACAACTCAGACTGTACCCTGAGAGCTACTGTAGGGGGACAACTCAGACTGTACCCTGAGAGCTGCTGTAGGGGGACAACTCAGACTTTAAAGTGAGAGCTACTGTAGGGGGACAACTCAGACTGTGTCCCAAATGGCATCCTATTGGCCCATGTCAACATTAGTTCACTATATAGGAAAGAGGGTGCCATTTGGTACAAACCACAGTGTTAGCATGCTAGCCAGCCATCCTGCTGACTGTTCTGGTCTGGGGCCTATGAAGTATGAGGGCCTCAAGTGCCTCTGGTCCCTGAAGCTGACCAACCGTGTGGCATGCCTGTTGAGGCATGTTGGGTTTAGATAGGGACACTCAGACAATGCATCTATCTAGGGTAGGGTTGAACCATTCCAGTTTTTCCAGAAATCCCTGGTTGAAGATTCCAGATTTCCTGCTTATTCCCTCTTGATTCTGGAAGTCTTCCAAAGCAGGATTTAGGAAAACAAACGTGACATTTTGTGAAATTTGCCAGAATTTTGCAGCTCTAGTCTAGGTGTACTAAAGTAATACAGATATATAAATCTACTTCAACAGAACAATGTTTATATTATGTCATAAACAGGTTCTTATTCAGGGATAGGATACATTGTTATTGATAGGTTACATTGTTATTGATAGGTTATGTTGTTATTGATAGGTTATGTTGTTATTGATAGGTTACATTGTTATTGATAGGTTACGTTGTTATTGATAGGTTACATTGTTATTGATAGGTTATGTTGTTATTGATAGGTTATGTTGTTATTGATAGGTTACATTGTTATCGATAGGTTACGTTGTTATTGATAGGTTATGTTGTTATTGATAGGTTATGTTGTTATTGATAGGTTACATTGTTATTGATAGGTTACATTGTTATTGATAGGTTACATTGTTATTGATAGGTTACATTGTTATTGATAGGTTATGTTGTTATTGATAGGTTACATTGTTATTGATAGGTTATGTTGTTATTGATAGGTTACATTGTTATTGATAGGTTACATTGTTATTGATAGGTTATGTTGTTATTGATAGGTTATGTTGTTATTGATAGGTTATGTTGTTATTGATAGGTTACATTGTTATTGATAGGTTATGTTGTTATTGATAGGTTATGTTGTTATTGATAGGTTATGTTGTTATTTTTATGCACCTTGGCTGTTTTTCAGTAACTTGTAAAAAACCTTATCTTGTGAGATTAGTCACAGTGTGTCTATTATGGAGTGTGGTACCACAAGGTACAGTAAGAACTAGCATACTGTGTGGGGTGAGGTAAGGTAAGGTGAGGTAAGGTAAGGTAAGGTTAGGTAGGGTAAGGTAAGGTAAGGTAAGGTGAGGTAAGGTAAGGTGAGGTAAGGTGAGGTAAGGTAAGGTGAAGGAAAGGTAAGGTGAGGTGAGGTAAGGTGAGGTAAGGTGAGGTGAGGTAAGGTGAGGTAAGGTGAGGTGAGGTGAGGTAAGGTAAGGTGAGGTGAGGTGAGGTAAGGTGAGGTGAGGTAAGGTGAGGTGAGGTAAGGTGAGGTAAGGTGAGGTAAGGTGAGTTGAGGTGAGGTAAGGTAAGGTGAGGTAAGGTGAGGTAAGGTAAGGTTAGGTAAGGTAAGGTGAGGTGAGGTGAGGTGAGGTAAAGGTGAGGTAAGGTGAGGTGAAGGTGAGGTAAGGTAAGGTGAGGTGAGGTGAGGTGAGGTAAGGTAAGGTAAGGTGAGGTGAGGAGGTGAGGTGAGGTAAGGTGAGGTAAGGTGAGGCAAGGTAAGAAGAGACTGGCTTTCAAGACTCTTTCGAGCTCTTATTCATTTTAAACAGCTCGTCTATTGTGTTAGTATAAAGCTCTGGAAGTCATCTATTGTCCCAACTGCTACTTGAAATCCCCACAGCGACCTTCCACATGTCTTCCCTATGGCAATAGAAACCAGTTCAAGCATGTTTTTTATTTTTAACATTTTTTTTATGGCATGAAATCTAATTTAAAGCAAACCAATTTGTCAGACGTCTGAATTGAATAACAGCGTTTACCAGAAGCCCATCTGTTCACAAGAGAGACAGAGTGTTGCGTTGACAGAATACATCTTGTTTATATCCCCTTCAAACTATGGGAGGATGAATTCATGTTTTAACAAAATGGGATTAAGGGCTTTGCTACAATATAATTGTAAGCTTCCCATCGTTTTTGGTTGAAGTGACACCGGAACGACACACAGTAATGCTTTTTAAAATATACATTCACAGAATGTCAAAATGAATGCTTCAGAGAACACAATCCCGAAAGAAAAAAAATCTGTACAAGCCCTCTAGTTAAAGAAACCATGTCAGAAACCACAACAAGCATTGGTTAGGGACCGCTGGAAATGCATGTGGGCTGCTGAAGATACAGGAAGAGAGACATGGTTTGACACATTTGACTGGATAGTATAGTTTATGGCCATGTTGCTGTCGGTTGGATAATGTAGTTTATGGCCATGTTGCGGTCTGTTGGATAATGTAGTTTATGGCCATGTTGCTGTCGGTTGGATAATGTAGTTTATGGCTATGTTGCTGTCTGTTGGATAATGTAGTTTATGGCCATGTTGCTGTCTGTTAGATAATGTAGTTTATGGCCATGTTGCTGTCTGTTGGATAATGTAGTTTATGGCCATGTTGCTGTCTGTTAGATAATGTAGTTTATGACCACGTTGCTGTCTGTTAGATAATGTAGTTTATGGCCATGTTGTTGTCTGTTAGATAATGTAGTTTATGACCATGTTGTTGTCTGTTAGATAATGTAGTTTATGGCCATGTTGCCTTCTGTTAGATAATGTAGTTTATGGCCATGTTGCTGTCTGTTAGATAATGTAGTTTATGGCCATGTTGCTGTCTGTTGGATAATGTCGTTTATGGCCATGTTGCTGTCTGTTGGATAATGTCGTTTATGGCCATGTTATTGTCTGTTAGATAATGTAGTTTATGGCCATGTTGCTGGCGGTTGGATAATGTAGTTTATGGTCATGTTGCTGTCTGTTAGATAATGTAGTTTATGGCCATGTTGTTGTCTGTTAGATAATGTAGATTATGACTATGTTGCTGTCTGTTAGATAATGTAGTGTATGGCCATATTGTTGTCTGTATGATAATGTAGTTTGTGGCCATATTGTTGTCTGCTGGATAATGTAGTTTATGGCCATGTTGCTGTCTGTTAGATAATGTAGTTTATAGCCATATTGCTGTCTGCTGAATAATGTAGTTTATAGCCATATTGTTGTCTGCTGGATAATGTAGTTTAGCATGCATGGGGTGGCAGAATGGGCTTTTTTAAAATTTAGATTATTCTATAGATTATAAATTTAGATTATTCTATAGATTATAAATTTAGATTATTCTATTATTCTATTATTCTATTCTATTCTATTTAGATTGTTCCATTGTTCGAGGCTATTATTAGATAGACCTCAGGTCTTAAATGGCGCTGGCTGTCTGGCTGTAGGGTTATGGGCTGTAGGGTGTCTGGCTGTAGGGTTATGGGCTGTAGGGTGTCTGGCTGTAGGGTGTCTGGCTGTAGGCTGTCTGGCTGTAGGGTGTCTGGCAGTAGGGTTATGGGCTGTAGGCTGTCTGGCAGTAGGGTGTCTGGCTGTAGGCTGTCTGGCTGTAGGGTGTCTGGCTGTAGGGTTATGGGCTGTAGGGTGTCTGGCTGTAGGGTGTCTGGCTGTAGGCTGTCTGGCTGTAGGGTGTCTGGCTGTAGGGTTATGGGCTGTAGGCTGTCTGGCTGTAGGCTGTCTGGCTGTAGGCTGTCTGGCTGTAGGCTGTCTGGCAGTAGGGTGTCTGGCTGTAGGGTGTCTGGCTGTAGGGTGTCTGGCTGTAGGGTGTCTGGCTGGAGGGTTATGGGCTGTAGGGTGTCTGGCTGGAGGGTTATGGGCTGTAGGGTGTCTGGCTGTAGGGTGTCTGGCTGTAGGCTATCTGGCTGTAGGGTGTCTGGCTGTAGGGTGTCTGGCTGTAGGGTGTCTGGCTGTAGGGTGTCTGGCTGTAGGGTTATGGGCTGTAAGGGTGTCTGGCTGTAGGGTGTCTGGCTGTAGGGTTATGGGCTGTAAGGGTGTCTGGCTGTAGGGTGTCTGGCTGTAGGGTGTCTGGCTGTAGGGTGTCTGGCTGTAGGGTGTCTGGCTGTAGGGTTATGGGCAGTGACATTGTCTGGCTGGAGGGTTTATGGGCCGTGACATTGTCTGGCTGGAGGGTTTATGGGCCGTGACATTGTCTGGCTGGAGGTTTATGGGCCGTGACATTGTCTGGCTGGAGGGTTATGGGCCGTGACATTGTCTGGCTGGAGGGTTATGGGCCGTGACATTGTCTGGCTGGAGGGTTATGGGCCGTGACATTGTCTGGCTGGAGGGTTATGGGCCATGACATTGTCTGGCTGGAGGGTTATTCGATGCGTTTCTCTGGGCAAAAGTAGGAAAGGCCAAATTCAATATTTAATAAAAATAATGGTCCACCATCCAAAGGACATCCAACGAATTTGACACAACTGTGGGAAGAGTTGATTCAAAATTGGCCAACATCCCTGTGGAACGCTTTCGAATTGAGGCTGGTGCGGCGGCGGGGGGGGGAAACGCGTTCCTAATGTTTAGTATACACAGTGTACACAATCCATGTCTCAAAAAAATCCTTCTTTATTAACCTGTCTTCTCCCCTTCATCTACACTGATTGAAGTGGATTTAACAAGTGACATCAATAAGGGATCATATCTTTCACCTGGATTCACCTGGTCAGTCTGTCATGGAATGTTTTGTACACTCGGGGTATAATAAGGATATGGCATTTAGCAGACATTTCAATATTTAGTCTTGTTCATTCACCCTCTGAATGGCACACAGACACAATCCATGTCTCAATTGTCTCAAGGCTTAAAAATCCTTCTTTAACTTGTCTCCTCCCCTTCATCTACACTGATTGAAGTGGATTTAACAAGTGACATCAATAAGGGATCATAGCTTTCACCTGTATTCACCTGGTCGGTTTATGTCAGGTTCTTAATGTTTTGTGTATATTCAGTGTAGATGGTTTATTATCCTTGGAAAAGCTGATGATGCTCCAGATTTCTCCTAAAACATTTGTTTAGGCCCTTACAGATTGGCTAGTTATTGGGTACAGGATAGGTAGGTAGCCCTGAGGGCCAATCAGGTATTCCAAAAACAACAAAGTAGTCCTTCCGCCACAAACGGATGTACCAATTCCCAGAATGCCACTTTGATGCTTTTCTAGAAGAAAATCACCCTGGAAGATGGCAGGAAGTAATTATAGCAATAGATTGTCTCACACATAGCAATATTCTGTCTCACACGTTCCACTTCACCCTGAGGCCATGATGGCTTTGACACAGAGTCAGCTCTACGAGGGATGTGTGATAGAATGATCAGGAAGAGATGTAGCTGTAGGGAAGCTAGTTTAGCGTCACTAGCTACCGCCTTCCCATCCTGACACCCAAAGTACTGTTTTCCCTGGTCCAGAAATGGATCACACGGTCAGCAACATCCCAAAGACCAGTGCTGTTCTGCCCCAGAGATTGATTAACACAGGGGTACACTGGTAGCTCTGGTCCAGGGCGTTATGTGCGTCTTGCTGATCCAGCACCAGCATCAGCAAGCCTCACTTAACGCCTTGGACAAGAGCTAGTGTATTGAGTTTATCAGCATTGATATAACACTGAGTTTCTTCATGTTAGCGTCAGTGAGTTTATTAGCGTTAGCCTCAGCGTTGATATAACACTGAGTTTCTTCATGTTAGCGTCAGTGAGTTCATTAGCGTTAGCCTCAGCGTTGATATAACACTGAGTTTCTTCATGTTAGCGTCGGTGAGTTTATTAGCGTTAGCCTCAGCATTGATATAACACTGAGTTTCTTCATGTTAGCGTCATTAGCATTCATGAGTTCATTAGCGGTAGCAGCAGAGGTGTCATCAGCCCCGGTTCTCCTATGAACCAGTGTCCATTATTCAGTGAATTAACACCATCTCTGCTACACAGCTGCAGTTATTATCAGCAAGCAGAGTTTCTCTCTCTCTCTCTCTCTCTCTCTCTCTTCTCTCTCTCTCTCTCTCTCTCTCTCTCTCTCTCTCTCTCTCTCTCTCTCTCTCACAGTGACATGATTAGAATAGTTGGTTGGTTATTAAAGCCGTTCACAGTTAAGATAGATAACTATTCCAACGATCTGCAGTTTACATCAGTGTTCTGATGACTCAATCCTGAATCCATGACCATACAACACGCCTAGAACATTTAACCACAACAACAAAAAAGGGGTTGTTCGGCTGTCCACATAAGGTTAAAGGTTAACCCTTTGAAGAACGCTTTTTTTTTGTTTCCAGGAAGACATTTTTGGGGTTCCAGGTAGAACCCTATGTGGAGAAGGTTCTACCTGGAACCCAAAAGAGTTCTACCTGGAACCCAAAATAGTTCTACCTGGAACCCAAAAGAGTTCTACCTGGAACCCAAAAGAGTTCTACCTGGAACCCAAAAGAGTTCTACCTGGAACCCAAAGGGTTTCTACCTGGAACCCAAAAGAGTTCTACCTGAAACCCAAAGGGTTTCTACCTGGAACCCAAAAGAGTTCTACCTGAAACCCAAAGGGGTTCTACCTGGAACCCAAAAGAGTTCTACCTGGAACCCAAAAGAGTTCTACCTGGAACCCAAAAGTTCTACCTGGAACCCAAAATATGTCTTCATGTTTTGTATACTCAGTGTATGTTTCTGTAGTATTGGGAAAGCATGTGAGAGTGAACAGTCTGATGTTGCTTAGCGATACACTGGGCTAAAACTGAAATCTCTGTTACTGTCAGACACGTAAACCTCTTTTTGGCTTTGCTCTATGATAGAAAGAGCTTGCTGTGTTTTTAGTTTGAAGAGTGGTCTTGATTGCCAGTCATTTACTCTTGCCCAGATTATACCCCCCCAACAAGTAACAGGAAAACAGTTCAATTCTGTGTCTTTGTGCTCTTTTCCAACTCCATTGCTCATAGTGAAGCTAAACATGAATAGTTGGCACGACAGCACCAACAGACCGGCCCTCAAGGCTAGTTTATAAAAGACTAAATAAAATACAAAAAGTCCACTGGACGACGCTAAGAAGGCATTGTGAAGCTGTAATCACAAACACACTGTGAATATTGTATGCGTCCCAAAGGGAACCCTATTCCCTATATAGTGCACTACTTTTAACCCAAAATGGCACCCTATTCCCTATATAGTGCACTACTTTTAACCCAAAATGGCACCCTATTCCCTATATAGTGCACTACTTTTAACCCAAAATGGCACCCTATTCCCTATATAGTGCACTACTCTTGGCCAGAGTCCTACGGGTGCCTTTTCGGATACAGCCATTGTGAAACACTAAAACAGGGCCACGGTTAAGAGGTTGTATTCCCTTTTCTCATTGTTCTCATCCATCAGCCGGACCATAATTCATTTATACCAAATCCCTTCCTTACTCATTCCAAGGAGAAAAACAGCCTGGTTCTGTATCTATCACAGCATTGAACTCAAGGCAGAGGTGCCAGATCCGGAGACCAGGGACTTTCTTTCTGTGAAAAGCAGAAGAGCGTTTCCAAATGGCAAAGATTAGGATCTCATGACCACATCCTGGCACTTTGTCTCGGCTGCACCCCAGCTGGTTCTCCACAGGCTCCTTCACAATGGCTCCTGCCCAACCTGTGTGTGTGTGTGTGTGTGTGTGTGCGTGCGTGCGTGTGTGCGTGTGTGCGTGCGTGTGGGTGGGTGGGTGGGTGGACACCACCTGGCTGTCAATCAGACCTCTGACTCCCGTCCTGCTCTGGGGCTCGGTAACTACGTGTTTTGTCAGTCTACATAGAGCTGTCATTAACGTCAACAACGTGATGACATAACTCAATTAATGCATCACTTCCTTGGCGTGCTTAACTTCACATTCCCCGCTAAAACTGAGTCACACCCGATGATCACACATCCTTGGTAATACTTCTGCTGTTCTGTTCCATCGTCAACAACAACAACAACAAACAGCGATAATCCCAAAACAGGACCTATTTACCCGAGGACCTCACCTCATTGAACAAAGTGGCGTAGCGGGCACCTGCTGCTCTCTCTGAGTGGGAATCATCATCATTCTGTCTGCTCTGCTCTGCCAGCTCCATCCATTCTGCTCTGCTCTGCTCTGCCAGCTCCATCCATTCTGCTCTGCTCTGCCAGCTCCATCCATTCTGTCTGCTCTGCTCTGCCAGCTCCATCCATTCTGTCTGCTCTGCCAGCTGTCTGCTCTGCCAGCTCCATCCATTCTGTCTGCTCTGCCAGCTCCATCCATTCTGTCTGCTCTGCCAGCTCCATCCATTCTGTCTGCTCTGCCAGCTCCATCCATTCTGCTCTGCTCTGCCAGCTCCATCCATTCTGTCTGCTCTGCTCTGCCAGCTCCATCCATTCTGTCTGCTCTGCCAGCTCCATCCATTCTGCTCTGCTCTGCCAGCTCCATCCATTCTGTCTGCTCTGCCAGCTACATCCACTGAGGGGCTGTATTAATGAGAGAGAGGGGAGTGTAGGAATGTCTATATTTTAAATAAATCACAAGAGGCACTGTTCAAGGGGAAGTTAGTTGCACAACTAATGAGAAGGGGCTGAGATATGAGTTGTAGACTACATCCCAAAGGGCTCCCTATTCCCTTCATAGTGCACTACTTTTGACTATGGCCCATAAGGTTGGTCAAAAGTAGTGCACTATATAGGGAATAGGGTGCCATTCTTGTCGGGGTCGTGATGAATAATAGTTGTTTATGGTATCAAAGCATTTTCCCTCATTGACAAGATGTGATTTTTCTCTCATCTGAAATGTGTGTACTTTAATTAGGATGATGAACAAGATGTGATTTTTCTCTCATCTGAAATGTGTGTACTTTAACTAGGATGAAGAACAAGATGTGTTGGGTTGTTAATCCCATAAAAGGGGAAGACTAAGCTCTCATTCCTGGTTGGTTGGTGAAAGTTGGTTCTGTGCCCATATTTAGAGGTCCTGTTCAGGGCTCTGTGCCCATATTTAGAGGTCCTGTTCAGGGCTCTGTGCCCATATTTAGAGGTCCTGTTCAGGGCTTAGTGAGTCATCGATTGTTCTTTTTAAAAATTTAGCTAGGCAAGTCAGTTAAGAATGAATTCTTATTTACAATGAAGGCCTACCCCACCTCAAACCCTCCTCTAACCGGATGATGCTGGGCCAATTGTGCACCGCCCTATGGGACTCCCGATCACGCCAGTTGTGATACAGCCCAGGATCGAACCTGGGTCTGTCGTGACGCCTCAAGCACTGCGTTGCTGTGCCTTAGACCGCTGTGCCAATCAGGATCGCAACTCAGGATTGTGTCTCAATAGTTATAATTTGCTTCATTTCTTGGTGTCCGTACTTTCCTTCAGGATCACGGATCTACCTACACTTAACGGGTAAAAGAAACACGGTGTCCACTTCTTGCTAATATTAGTGGTTTAGGGTGGATTTTTCCTTTAAAACCTCTTAAGGATCTCTACAGGTCGGTGTCCCTCCCTCGGGACGGTTGAGCTAATGTGATTAGCATGAGGTGGTAAGTAAACAAGAACATCTCCCAGGACATAGACATATCTGATATCGGCAGAAAGATTAAATGATTGTTAATCTAACTGCACTGTCCAATTTCAAATCAATCAATCAAATCAAATCAAATTTTTATTTGTCACATACACATGGTTAGCAGATGTTAATGCGAGTGTAGCGAAATGCTTGTGCTTCTAGTTCCGACAGTGCAGTAATAACCAACAAGTAATCTAACTAACAATTCCAAAACTACTGTCTTATACACAGTGTAAGGGGATAAAGAATATGTACATAAGGATATATGAATGAGTGATGGTACAGAGCAGCATAGGCAAGATACAGTAGATGGTATCGAGTACAGTATATACATATGAGATGAGTATGTAAACAAGTGGCATAGTTAAAGTGGCTAGTGATACATGTATTACATAAGGATGCAGTCGATGATATAGAGTACAGTATATACGTATGCATATGAGATGAATAATGTAGGGTAAGTAACATTATATAAGGTAGCATTGTTTAAAGTGGCTAGTGATATATTTACATAATTTCCCATCAATTCCCATTATTAAAGTGGCTGGAGTTGAGTCAGTGCCAGTGTGTTGGCAGCAGCCACTCAATGTTAGTGGTGGCTGTTTAACAGTCTGATGGCCTTGAGATAGAAGCTGTTTTTCAGTCTCTCGGTCCCAGCTTTGATGCACCTGTACTGACCTCGCCTTCTGGATGATAGCGGGGTGAACAGGCAGTGGCTCGGGTGGTTGATGTCCTTGATGATCTTTATGGCCTTCCTGTAACATCGGGTGGTGTAGGCGTCCTGGAGGGCAGGTAGTTTGCCCCCGGTGATGCGTTGTGCAGACCTCACTACCCTCTGGAGAGCCTTACGGTTGAGGGCGGAGCAGTTGCCGTACCAGGCGGTGATACAGCCCGCCAGGATGCTCTCGATTTTGCATCTGTAGAAGTTTGTGAGTGCTTTTGGTGACAAGCCGGATTTCTTCAGCCTCCTGAGGTTGAAGAGGCGCTGCTGCGCCTTCTTCACGATGCTGTCTGTGTGAGTGGACCAATTCAGTTTGTCTGTGATGTGTATGCCGAGGAACTTAAAACTTGCTACCCTCTCCACTACTGTTCCATCGATGTGGATAGGGGGTGTTCCCTCTGCTGTTTCCTGAAGTCCACAATCATCTCCTTAGTTTTGTTGACGTTGAGTGTGAGGTTATTTTCCTGACACCACACTCCGAGGGCCCTCACCTCGTCCCTGTAGGCCGTCTCGTCGTTGTTGGTAATCAAGCCTACCACTGTTGTGTCGTCCGCAAACTTGATGATTGAGTTGGAGGCGTGCGTGGCCACGCAGTCATGGGTGAACAGGGAGTACAGGAGAGGGCTCAGAACGCACCCTTGTGGGGCCCCAGTGTTGAGGATCAGCGGGGAGGAGATGTTGTTGCCTACCCTCACCACCTGGGGGCGGCCCGTCAGGAAGTCCAGTACCCAGTTGCACAGGGCGGGGTCGAGACCCAGGGTCTCGAGCTTGATGACGAGCTTGGAGGGTACTATGGTGTTGAATGCCAAGCTGTAGTCAATGAACAGCATTCTCACATAGGTATTCCTCTTGTCCAGATGGGTTAGGGCAGTGTGCAGTGTGGTTGAGATTGCATCGTCTGTGGACCTATTTGGGCGGTAAGCAAATTGGAGTGGGTCTAGGGTGTCAGGTAGGGTGGAGGTGATATGGTCCTTGACTAGTCTCTCAAAGCACTTCATGATGACGGAAGTGAGTGCTACGGGGCGGTAGTCGTTTAGCTCAGTTACCTTAGCTTTCTTGGGAACAGGAACAATGGTGGCCCTCTTGAAGCATGTGGGAAAAGCAGACTGGTATAGGGATTGATTGAATATGTCCGTAAACACACCAGCCAGCTGGTCTGCGCATGCTCTGAGGGCGCGGCTGGGGATGCCGTCTGGGCCTGCAGCCTTGCGAGGGTTAACACGTTTAAATGTCTTACTCACCTCGGCTGCAGTGAAGGAGAGACCGCATGTTTTCGTTGCAGGCCGTGTCAGTCAGCACTGTATTGTCCTCAAAGCGGGCATAAAAGTTATTTAGTCTGCCTGGGAGCAAGACATCCTGGTCCGTGACTGGGCTGGATTTCTTCCTGTAGTCCGTGATTGACTGTAGACCCTGCCACATGCCTCTTGTGTCTGAGCCGTTGAATTGAGATTCTACTTTGTCTCTGTACTGATGCTTAGCTTGTTTGATAGCCTTGCGGAGGGAATAGCTGCACTGTTTGTATTCGGGCATGTTACCAGACACCTTGCCCTGATTAAAAGCAGTGGTTCGCGCTTTCAGTTTCATGCGAATGCTGCCATCAATCCACGGTTTCTGGTTAGGGAATGTTTTAATCGTTGCTATGGGAACGACATCTTCAACGCACGTTCTAATGAACTCGCACACCGAATCAGCGTATTCGTCAATTTTGTTATCTGACGCAATACGAAACATCTCCCAGTCCACGTGATGGAAGCAGTCTTGGAGTGTGGAGTCAGCTTGGTCAGACCAGCGTTGGACAGACCTCAGCGTGGGAGCCTCTTGTTTTAGTTTCTGTCTGTAGGCAGGGATCAACAAAATGGAGTCGTGGTCAGCTTTTCCGAAAGGGGGGCGGGGCAGGGCCTTATATGCGTCGCGGAAGTTAGAGTAACAATGATCCAAGGTCTTTCCACCCCTGGTTGCGCAATCGATATGCTGATAAAATTTAGGGAGTCTTGTTTTCAGATTAGCCTTGTTAAAATCCCCAGCTACAATGAATGCAGCCTCCGGATATATGGTTTCTAGTTTGCAGAGAGTCAAATAAAGTTTGTTCAGAGCCATCGATGTGTCTGCTTGGGGGGGATATATACGGCTGTGATTATAATCGAAGAGAATTCTCTTGGTAGATAATGTGGTCTACATTTGATTGTGAGGAATTCTAAATCAGGTGAACAGAAGGATTTGAGTTCCTGTATGTTTCTTTCATCACACCATGTCACGTTAGCCATAAGGCATACGCCCCCGCCCCTCTTCTTACCAGAAAGATGTTTGTTTCTGTCAGCGCGATGCGTGGAGAAACCCGCTGGCTGCACCGCCTCGGATAGCGTCTCTCCAGTGAGCCATGTTTCCGTGAAGCAAAGAACGTTACAGTCTCTGATGTCCCTCTGGAATGCTACCCTTGCTCGGATTTCATCAACCTTGTTGTCAAGAGACTGGACATTGGCAAGAAGAATGCTAGGGAGTGGTGCACGGTGTGCCCGTCTCCGGAGTCTGACGAGAAGACCTCTTCGTTTCCCTCTTTTCGGAGTCGTTTTTTTGGGTCGCTGCATGGAATCCACTCCGTTGTCCTGTTTGTAAGGCAGAACACAGGATCCGCGTCGCGAAAAACATATTCTTGGTCGTACTGATGGTGAGTTGACGCTGATCTTATATTCAGTAGTTCTTCTCGACTGTATGTAATGAAACCTAAGATGACCTGGGGTACTAATGTAAGAAATAACACGTAAAAAAAACAAAAAACTGCATCGTTTCCTAGGAACGCGAAGCGAGGCGGCCATCTCTGTCGGCGCCGGCACACTCCAACAGTAGCTATTACAGTGAAATAATGCAATACTATTGTTTGAGGAGAGTGCACAGTTATGAACTTGAAAAGCTTTTAGTAAACAAATTAGTCACATTTGGGCAGTCTTGATACAACATGTTGAACAGAAATGCAATGGTTCTTTGGATCAGTCTAAAACTTTGCTCATATACTGCTGCCATCTAGTGGTCAAAATCTAAATTGCACCTGGGCTGGAATAATACATTATGGCCTTTCTCTTGCAAGATGATGGTACAAAAAAAAAAAAAATTATTTTCTTTACATGATCTGTTACCAGGTCTAATGTGTTCTATTCTCCTACATTCATATCACATTTCCACAAACTGCAAAGTGTTTGCTTTCAAATGGTACCAGGAATATGCATATCCTTGCTTCAGGTCTTGACCTACAGGCAGTTAGATTTGGGCATGTCATTTTAGCTGAAAATTGGGGGAAAAAGGAGGGAGGATCCTTAATTAACTCACCTCATCTACCACCAGTGTGTCCGTCCACCATTTTAGAGTACAATTTACATTTTAATTCTCACCACACAATAGCTACCACACCTGTTATAACAATCATCAATATTTGACATTTAGCAGACGCTTTTATCGAAAGCAACTTACAGTGATGACCGCATACATTTTACCTATGTGTGTCGCCAACGGGAATCAAACCCACGGCTTTTGGCATTGCAAGCATCTGAAAACGGTGCACAGAAGGAATTTTTACACTCTCTGTGTTGGGAGGGGGGGTAGGATCATGCTGTCACTTCCTCCCATTCTCTCATGACTCCCCCCATCTGTTCTCAGCCTCTATAAGAGCTCCTCTGAATGCCTTTTCACACCGCTCTCCTGGGGATGCATTGTCACAGAAGCTATTTTCATCTCCTCCCTCCCTCCCTCCCTCCCTCCCTCCCCCTCCCTCCCTCCCTCCCTCCCTCCCTCCCTCCCTCCCTCCCTCCCTCCCTCCCTCCCTCCCTCCCCTCCCTCCCTCCCTCCCTCCACCTCCCTCTGTCTCCCTCCACCTCCCTCTGTCTCCATCCACCTCCCTCTGTCTCCATCCACCTCCCTCTGTCTCCATCCACCTCCCTCTGTCTCCATCCACCTCCCTCTGTCTCCATCCACCTCCCTCCGTCTCCATCCACCTCCCTCCGTCTCCATCCACCTCCCTCCGTCTCCATCCACCTCCCTCCCTCCATCCACCTCCCTCCCTCCCTCCCTCCCTCCCTCCCTCCCTCCCTCCCTCCCTCCCTCCATCCACCTCCCTCCCTCCCTCCCTCCCCTCCCTCCCTCCCTCCGTCTCCCTCCATCTCCCTCCCTCAGTCTCCCTCCGTCTCCCTCCCTCCCTCCCTCCGTCTCCCTCCCTCCGTCTCCCTCCATCTCCCTCCCTCCGTCTCCCTCCATCTCCCTCCCTCCCTCCCTCCCTCCCTCCGTCTCCCTCCCTCCGTCTCCCTCCATCTCCCTCCCTCCGTCTCCCTCCCTCCCTCCATCTCCCTCCGTCTCCCTCCCTCCCTCCGTCTCCCTCCATCTCCCTCCCTCCGTCTCCCTCCCTCCATCTCCCTCCCTCCGTCTCCCTCCCTCCGTCTTCCTCCATCTCCCTCCCTCCGTCTCCCTCCATCTCCCTCCCTCCACCTCCCTCCGTCTCCATCCACCTCCCTCCCTCCATCCACCTCCCTCCCTCCCTCCACCTCCCTCCCTCCGTCTCCCTCCGTCTCCCTCCACCTCCCTCCGTCTCCCTCCAACCTCCCTCCGTCTCCAACTGAATACTTTCAACCAAAATAGGTTCTTCCACATTTAACCCAACCCCTCTTCATCCACATGGATTTAACAGGTGACCACCCCCCCCAGTGTAAAAGAGAAAACTTCGTCATCGCTTTTTTTGTTATACAGAAATATCAAAACATGTTGAAAAGCAGCTGTGTTGTTCAAATGCCATGTAACCAGGTCCAGAATCATGACCTACAGTTCAAAACTCCCACCGGGGGAAACAAATCCTCCGAGAAGAGCCCTGTGGCTTCAGGCTGTTTGGTGTGGAATAGTGGGAAATAGCAGGGGTCCGCTATCCAAGTAGGCTACATGTAGCTATGTGTGTGGAAAACATTTAAATCAGATGTAATATATTTAATTTGTTTAATATAGTCCATTTGTAACACCACTTTATAGTCTGTTTCTTTGTGTTGTTGGTCTTGGCTAGCTTAATGTTCTGCTTGGTAGCTAGCTAGCTAGCACACACATGGCTAAGGTTAGCGCCGTCATGAAAAGCAGCATGAGGTAAGCACTACAACATTACTTTTTAGTGTGAACGCTCGGGAGCAGTCAACGTTGAAAAGTCATCTTCAGACATGTTGTACTTTTCTAAAATACAGTTTTGCAATTGACTAAAACAAGCAGACAACAAGAACATTTTGTTTGAAAAAAAGGTTTTTGCTGTGAGCCAATGGGTTAAACAAGGTAATCATGGGTTGTCTTCCCCACAGGTGGGCAGGGCCCACAATGTTCTATTTAATACAGACTGGGACTATGTAAAGAAATGCATATTTTGAACTTTAGTCACGGCCACATTTATCCTTCTTTTTTTGAAGCGCTGTTCTATTTCTTTCTGTTTCTGATACAAGAAGACGATAGACATTGATTGACTCCTCAAACCTGCTGCACCTGCTCAATTAATAAACATCTAATCGTAATGAAGTTGTTTTTTTGTTATTACTCTAAGTATAGGGTTTCTTAAACTATGGGTTGGGACCCAAAGTGAGTCCTGGACATGTGAGAGGTTGATCGCGAGTTATGAGAATAAGCCAAGACTCTTCCTAGATCTGGCCGCCCGGCCGAAACTGAGCAATCGGGAGAGAAGGGCCTTGGTCAGGGAGGTGACCAAGAACCCGATGGTCACTCTGACAGAGCTCTAGAGTTCCTCTGTGGAGATGGGAGAACCTTCCAGAAGGACAACCATCTCTGCAGCACTCCACTAATCAGGCCTTTATGGTAGAGTAGCCAGACGGAAGCCACTCCTCAGTAAAAGGCACATGACAGCCCGCTTGGTTTGCCAAAAGGCCTGTCTGCCACTCTGTACCTCCTGGACTCTGAACTGGTTTTGACCTTTTGACCTGTCCACAACCTTTCTCTTGCCTAACCCTTTGGGGATTGTTTAATAAATATCAAGACTCAAACCATCTGCCTCCCGTGTCTGCATCTGGGTCTCGCCTTGTGCCCTTACAGGTGCTTCAACAAAGTACTGAGTAAAGGGTCTGAATACTTATGTAAATGTCATAGTTTAGAATAAAGGCTGTAGAGTAACAAAATGTGGAAAAAGGGGGGGGTTCTGATTACTTTCCGAATGCACTGTATAATCACATACTATTTCTTCTTACCTTGGGTTGTTGGAGGACGATTTGGCTCAAGGGAGGACAGTCAGTTGCTGAAAAAGCTTAAGAACCCCTGCTCAGGCTGCTCTAGTGAAATAAGAAGGGACAGTCCCTTTCTTTAACCCACTTGTGTAATAACACAATTCCACTTGTACAATATCCTGTTGAAGAACACTAAAAACGCTCTCTTGCATCTTCTTTCTCTCTCTCTCTCTCTCTCTCTCTCTCTCTCTCTCTCTCTCTCTCTCTCTCTCTCTCTCTCTCTCTCTCTCTCTCTCTCTCTCTCTCTCTCTCTCTCTCTCTCTCTCTCCCCCTCTCTAAAAGAAAGTTAGATCTCCACTATGCACAGAGAAAGAAAAGTATGGGATGTGAGATGTTCTAGTGTATATTGAATGTTATAATGTTATAATGTT
>NC_056441.1:87115537-87213037 GCF_018296145.1 Oncorhynchus tshawytscha
GTCTGCAGTAACCATAACTGAAGGAATGAGCTTATCATCAATGTGTTTGTGTGTTTCCATTGCAGCCCATTCCTACAGCTCTTGACAAAACTTCTCATTTCTCTGTGTCATGTTGAAAAGAAATGTGGATGCCAGATATTTGGTGTCCTCCAGTTCACTCTCTACTAGCAATAGCCCAAAGAAGGGAGGGTGATAGAATAGCTATTTGTGTGGTTATTCTAGAATAAATATGATTCATATTACAACCTGTTTTAAACCTATGGTTGTTATAGCGATGGAACTCTTGGTAGAAAGTGGTTGATTTATTTGTTTCATAGACGGAGTAGACTCTTTTTCTATGGTGTGTTTATTTATATTCTGGTGACATGGTACCCCACGCAGCCGGTACCCCACGCAGCCGGTACCCCACGCAGCCGGTACCCAACACTACTTTAGATAATTTGAATGTGTTTGTCAAAATACACTTGAATGGATTTCTGCCAATATGTAGCTAAATACCACAGAGATCCTCTTACATCCTCTTAAAGGTAACCTTACAGTCCTATTGATCAAACAACCCATACACAGGTAGGCTCTTTCCCTATATGCACATGATCAACAACTAATGCTAGCCAGAGCAATGTTAACTAAAATTGAAAGGAAGGATCATTTTTAGATAAACACTCACAAACTTTTTCAGCTAGTTGGTCCATCAAAATGGCGAGGCAGGTAAGCCTGGTGGTTAGAGGCAGGTAAGCCTGGTGGTTAGAGGCAGGTAAGCCTGGTGGTTAGAGGCAGGTAAGCCTGGTGGTTAGAGGCAGGTAAGCCTGGTGGTTAGAGGCAGGTAAGCCTGGTGGTTAGAGGCAGGTAAGCCTGGTGGTTAGAGGCAGGTAAGCCTGGTGGTTAGAGGCAGGTAAGCCTGGTGGTTAGAGGCAGGTAAGCCTGGTGGTTAGAGGCAGGTAAGCCTGGTGGTTAGAGGCAGGTAAGCCTGGTGGTTAGAGGCAGGTAAGCCTGGTGGTTAGAGGCAGGTAAGCCTGGTGGTTAGAGGCAGGTAAGCCTGGTGGTTAGAGGCAGGTAAGCCTGGTGGTTAGAGGCAGGTAAGCCTGGTGGTTAGAGGCAGGTAAGCCTGGTGGTTAGAGGCAGGTAAGCCTGGTGGTTAGAGGCAGGTAAGCCTGGTGGTTAGGCAGGTAAGCCTGGTGGGCAGGTAAGCCTGGTGGTTAGGGGCAGGTAAGCCTGGTGGTTGGGGGCAGGTAAGCCTGGTGGTTGAGGGGCAGGTAGCCTGGTGGTTGGGGGCAGGTAGCCTGGTGGTTGGGGGCAGGTAGCCTGGTGGTTAGAGCTATGGACTAGTAACTGAAAGGTTGCAAGATCGAATCCCCGAGCTGACAAGGTGAAAATCTGTTGTTCTGCCCTTGAACAAGGCAGTTAACCCACTGTTCCCGGTAGGCCGTCATTGGAAATAAGAATTTGTTCTTAACTGACTTACCTAGTTAAATAAAGGTTAAAAAAACATTTGAGCTGTTGAACAATGGGGAATAGTATGCTCATCCTTCTGCAGCCTGCCAATGCATGCTTTGGCCCAATCAGGTACCCAAACTAACTGGCTAAAGTTGTCTCGCTTGCTAGCTAGCTGCACGACATGGCCAAAAGTATATGGACACCTGCTCGTCGACCATCTCATTCTGAAAATCATGGGCATTAATATGGAGTTGGTCCCCTCTTTGCTATAACAGCCTCCACTCTTCTGGGAAGGCTTTCCACTAGATGTTGGAACGTTGCTGCTATAACGGCCTCCACTCTTCTGGGAAGGCTTTCCACTAGATGTTGGAACGTTGCTGCTATAACGGCCTCCACTCTTCTGGGAAGGCTTCCCACTAGATGTTGGAACGTTGCTGCTATAACAGCCTCCACTCTTCTGGGAAGGCTTCCCACTAGATGTTGGAACATTGCTGCTATAACAGCCTCCACTCTTCTGGGAAGGCTTTCCACTAGATGTTGGAACATTGCTGCTATAACAGCCTCCACTCTTCTGGGAAGGCTTTCCACTAGATGTTGGAACGTTGCTGCTATAACAGCCTCCACTCTTCTGGGAAGGCTTTCCACTAGATGTTGGAACATTGCTGCTATAACAGCCTCCACTCTTCTGGGAAGGCTTTCCACTAGATGTTGGAACATTGCTGCTATAACAGCCTCCAGTCTTCTGGGAAGGCTTTCCACTAGATGTTGGAACGTTGCTGCTATAACAGCCTCCACTCTTCTGGGAAGGCTTTCCACTAGATGTTGGAACATTGCTGCTATAACAGCCTCCAGTCTTCTGGGAAGGCTTTCCACTAGATGTTGGAACGTTGCTGCTATAACAGCCTCCACTCTTCTGGGAAGGCTTTCCACTAGATGCTGGATCATTGCTGTGGGGAAACATTCTTCCATTCAGCCACAAGACCATTAGTGAGGTTGGGTACTGTCGTTTGGCGATTAGGCCTGGCTTGCAGTCGGAGTTCCCAATTCGTCCCACAGTTTCCTACCATCTCCTCCGTCACAGCTGCTGTCTGACTTATCATTGCTCGCTATCCCTATCCAGCATTCCTAAATTACAAGTGATGATTTTGTGTGTGTGTGTGTGAGGAGAGAAGAAGAGAGCGGAGCATCAATTCATTCATACATGCCAATGAACAGTATGTAGGCGGTGACTGGAAGCAGGGGGACGTGGGATGTTGCCGGGTACCTTGAAATAACTGTCTGGTTATGCCGGGTACGGCCTGCTGTCTGCCTGGTTGTGTAGTCTCTCTAAATTCAGTCCTAGGGTTATGTGGACGTTTCCATCAGTACAAATGATTGTGAAGTCCAGTCCTGCGGAGTTTGAGAAACATCTAATATGTTCCAAGTGTGTCTTGGGTTTTGCGTTGGCTCAACAGTAACTATGGCTGATTTTGCAGTTTCCAACGTAGCTTAATTTCAACGACAAAAAAAAGTCCTAAAGCCATTGACTGGAATTGTGCTGAAGTGACCATTAGCCAGAATCTTTACCTAATATTTACAATAGGAAGGTCTCAAATGGCACGCTTTCCCCTATGGGTCTTGGTCAAAGTAGTGCACTATGTAGGGGATAGGGTGTAATTTGGGTGGTGCTCTTGTAACCGATGTGAAATGGCTAGCTAGTTAGCGGTGATGCGCGCTAATAGTGTTTCAGTCGGTGACGTCACTCTCTCTGAGACCTTGAAGTAGTGGTTCCTCTTGCTCTGCAAGGGCCGTGGCTTTTGTGGAGCGATGGGTAACGATGCTTCGTGGGTGACTATTGTTGTGTGCAGAGGGTCCCTGGTTCGCGCCCGGGTATGGAAGAGGGGACGGACTAAAGCTATACTGTTACACTCTCACAGGATGTGATGTATGGCGTTACCAGTTGGGTCAAAGGTTAAGCTCCGGCCTCTGTTCCGTTCTACCTGATTTGATCTAGGGATACATCTCGAATGGCACCCTATTCCCTTTGTAGTGCACTACTTTTGACCAGAGCACAGGGAATGAAGTCGTGCTCTGTGTAGGGAATAAAGTCGTGCTCTGTGTAGGGAATAAAGTCGTGCTCTGTGTTGGGAATAAAGTCTGTGTTGGGAATCAAGTCTGTGTAGGGAATAAAGTCGTGCTCTGTGTAGGGAATAAAGTCGTGCTCTGTGTTGGGAATAAAGTCTGTGTTGGGAATCAAGTCTGTGTAGGGAATCAAGTCTGTGTAGGGAAGTCAAGTCTTTTCTGAATAGGGAATAAATGGTTCTGTGTAGGGAATGTTTTCGTTTGCAACTGTGTAATAAATAAAGTCGTGCTCTGTGTAGGGAATAAAGTCGTGCTCTGTGTAGGGAATAAAGTCGTGCTCTGTGTAGGGAATAAAGTCGTGCTCTGTGTAGGGAATAAAGTCGTGCATAGTTGATCTGAGTCCAAGTCTTTTCTGAATAGTTCTAATCTCATCAATGGTTGCTTTCTAAACAATGTTTTCACGTTTCCAACAGAATCTGAATAATATGCAGAAGGTACGGGCAGTGTGTAGGTGTAGTCGGGGGTCGCGGCAGTGTGTAGGTGTAGTCGGGGGTCGCGGCAGTGTGTAGGTGTAGTAGGTGTAGTCGGGGGTCGCGGCAGTGTGTAGGTGTAGGCGTAGTCGGGGGGTCGCGGCAGTGTGTCGGGGGTCGCGGCAGTGGGGGGTCGCAGCAGTGTGTAGGTGTAGTCGGGGGGTGTGTAGGCGTAGTCGGGGCAGTGTGTAGGTGTAGTCGGGGGGTCGCGGCAGTGTGGCGTAGTCGGGGGTCGCGGCAGTGTGTAGGCGTAGTCGGGGGGGGTCGCGGCAGTGTGTAGGCGGTCGGGGGGGTCGCGGCAGTGTGTAGGCGTAGTCGGGGGGTCGCGGCAGTGTGGGGGTCGGGGGGTCGCGGCAGTGTGTAGGCGTAGTCGGGGGGTCGCGGCAGTGTGTAGGCGTCGCGGCAGCGTAGTCGGGGGTCGCGGCAGTGTGTAGGGGGTCGCGGCAGTGTGTAGGCGTAGTCGCGGCAGTGGGGTCGGGGGTCGCGGCAGTGTGTAGGCGTAGTCGGGGGTCGCGGCAGTGTGTAGGCGTAGTCGGGGGGGTCGCGGCAGTGTGTAGGCGTCGGGGGTCGGCAGGGGGTCGGCAGTGTGGGGGGCGGCAGTGTGTAGGTGTAGTAGTCGGGGGGGGTGTAGGCGTAGTCGGGGGTCGCGGCAGTGTGTAGGCGTCGTCGGGGGGGTCGCGGCAGTGTGTAGGCGTAGTCGGGGGTCGCGGCAGTGTGTAGGCGTAGTCGGCAGTGTGGGGGTCGCGGCAGTGTGTAGGCGTAGTCGGGGGGTCGGGGGGGTCGCGGCAGTGTGTAGGCGTAGTCGCGGCAGTGTGTAGGCGTAGGGGTCGCGGCAGTGTGTAGGCGTAGTCGGGGGGTCGCGGGGGGGGGTCGCGGCAGTGTGTAGGTGTAGTCGGGGGTCGCGGCAGTGTGTAGGTGTAGGCGCGGGGGTCGGGGTCGCGGCAGTGTGTAGGGTCGTCGGCAGGGGGGTCGCGGCAGTGTGTAGGCGTAGTCGGGGGTCGCGGCAGTGTGTAGGTGTAGTCGGGGGTCGCGGCAGTGTGTAGGCGTCGTCGGGGGTCGCGGCAGTGTGTAGGCGTAGTGTGTAGGGCGGGGGTCGCGGCAGTGTGTAGGCGTCGTCGGCAGTGGGGGTCGCGGCAGTGTGTAGGCGTAGTCGGGGGTCGCGGCAGTGTGTAGGCGTAGGGGGTCGGCAGTGTGTAGGGGGGCGGCAGTGTGTAGGCGTCGCGGCAGTGTGTCGGGGGGGTCGCGGCAGTGTGTAGGCGTAGTCGAGGGGGTCGCAGTGTGGGGGTCGCGGCAGTGTGTAGGCGAGGGGGTCGCGGCAGTGTGTAGGCGAGGGGGTCGCGGCAGTGTGTAGGCGTCGTCTCCAGCTTCCGTTCTCCCCACTCCCTTGTCTGTCATGGCAGGGCCTCAGTTTTGGAGCCTCCAACCTCATTCCACAGACAGATACATACACAAAGACTTCCTCCCTCCCTATTAAGTGTTGATGTGCTGGTCTGGTTTCAGCATGGGTCCATAGAGAATTTCCCCCCCCCACCCCACCTTCACAGATCAATGAAAGAAAAGAAACTCCAAGAGGGGGATACAATATCTGTAACAGGAGTAAAGAGCCTGAATTAATTTAACACAAACACATTCTTCATTTTAGCTCGGTACGCACAGCCAGGTGAAACGTGAAACCAATCTGCCTGCTGCTAAAGCTGGAGAAACAAGTTGTAATTCAGACCAGTGGCTTTAGGTATCCTACCTTTTTATATTCCTTGAGGTTGGGGAATGGTTGGCGAATGCTTGGGGAATGGTCCACGGTCTACTTTTCCAAATGGCATCCTATAACTTCATATGTAGTGCACTACTTTTAATCAGGAGTAGTGTCGGGGGGCCCGGGAGTAGTGTCGGGGGCCGGGAGTAGTGTCAGGGGGCCGGGAGTAGTGTGCCGTGTCGGGGGCCGGGAGTAGTGTGCCGTGTCGGGGGCCGGGAGTAGTGTCGGGGCCCGGGAGTAGCGTCGGGGCCGGGAGTAGCGTCGGGGGCCGGGAGTAGCGTCGGGGCCGGGAGTAGCGTCGGGGACCGGGAGTAGCGTCGGGGGCCGGGAGTAGCGTCGGGGCCGGGAGTAGCGTCGGGGACCGGGAGTAGCGTCGGGGCTGTTTGCTCTGATGGTGAGAGCTCACAGACAGATTCCTAGTCTGGGTTTAGCTGGGTTTTTAAAAATGGAGGTGGAAGGACCTCAAGATGATGACACGGGAGGGAGATGTACAAAACATTAGGAACGCCTTCCGAATATTGAGTTTCACCTGCTTTTGCCCTCAGAACAGCCTCAATTTGTCGGGGCGTGGACTCTAAAAGGTACCGAAAGTGTTCCACAGGGATGCTGGCCCATGTTGACTCGAATGCTTCCCACAGTTGTGTCAAGTTGGCTGGATGTTCTTTGGATGGTGGACCATTGTTGATATGCAGAGGAAACTGTTGAGCGTGAAAAACCCAACAGCGTTGCAGTTCTTGACAGACTCAAACCGGGGGGCCTGGTACCTACTACCATATCCTGTTCAAAGGCACTTATATATTTTTTGTCTTGCCCATTCACCCTCTGAATGGAACAAACACAATCCATGTCTCTACTGTCCCAATGCTTAAAAATCCTTCTTTAACCTGTCTCCTCCCCTTCACCTACACGGATTGAAGCGTATTTAACAAGTGACATCAATAAGGGATCATTTCACCTGAATTCACCTGGTCAGTCTGTCATGGAAAGAGCAGGTGTTCTTAATGTTTTATCCACTCTGTATAGGGTCTGGCTGGGCTGGCGGGGAACCACTTGGAACAACCATCTGCTGTTCCAGTGCAATTAGAGTTAACTTGGAAGAAACCGGTAGCCTGGTTAAACCCAATTGTTCAGTCTAGGTTTTTAACCAGGCTAGCAAACAGAACCAGGAGACCTCCTTCAGAAGCCATCCGCCCTGTAATATTGTCAAGGTGCTGGCATTTTAGCCCTGGTTACCATTATGGTGAAAGCATCATTCAAACTGTTCTGCGACGATAAGAGCGAGTTCCTCATACAGAAATACCAGTAGGCTAAATGTTGAAAAGATGTTAGACCTAAGTCTAACATCCAATCATTTACATGTAGGTTTCTACTAGTTGTTCATTTAGTTTACTTCCGTCATTTGGAGGGAGTTTTGCTGGGATGTTGATACAACCTCCTGGCTCATCAGTGTTCTCTACCCCAGCCTAAAATGGGCCTCTTCCTCACTGGTTTGATTTAAATGACACCTTTCCCTTCACAGCCTATTGTCTAGTTAGGCTGTAAACACAGAAAATAATATGTTTGTGATATCTACTACACTGTGATTTGATTTTGTGGGGGGGATCCCTAATGGGCATGCTGGTAATCATTAAGGACAGGATTGTTTTTCAATATTATAATTTTTTCTTCTAAATTGTAATGGAGCTAAGTACACACACAATCCTAAAGGGTAAAGCCTTTCTCATTCTGCTTTCCACCAGACACTGGGAGAGGAATTCACCTTTTCAGCAAGACAATAGCCTTAAACACAAGGCCAAACAGCATCTAGTCTGTCTGAGGAGACGGTGCTTTCCTCTCCTTTTGTATTTCCCGTCCTCTTATCAGTTGTTGCTGGCTGTCGGGATGCACACACACATATCTAACATATGCTGCAGAAGCACATATCTCTAATAGGGAGCCTGTAATAATTGCTTTGCTGATGTGCGAAGGTCCGCCTGAACCCCTGTAATAATTGCTTTTAGGGAAAGGGCAGGATGACAGCATCGTGTGTGTGTGTGATCGCTCTTTTCAATTATGTTACATCTGCATCACAGATAAAGTGCGTGTCTGTTACTGTGTATCCATTATTGTTTCATAAGGTGTGACTGGTGTTACTGTGCGTCAACATGTGTGGGTGTTTTGAGAGTAGCGTCAGACAGTCGTCAGAGCAGATTAATGATGCCTTGTTGAGCTTTGCCAAGAAAGACCCATCAAAGCCGTCAGTCAAATGTCACAGAAGATAAGAGACAAGCGAAGGAGAGTGTGCAGGGCCGGCTCTAGGTATAAGCGACATAAGCGGTTGCTTTGGGCCCCCTGCTGCTAGGGGGCCCCAGACAGAAAACATATGTCATATATTTATATTTGTGTGCGTGTATGTATATATAAATTACACACCACACACAACACCACTACTACCACCAGTCAAAAGTTTGGACACACCACCTCATTCAAGGGTTTTTCTTTATTTTTACTATTTTCTACATTGTAGAATATAGTGAAGACATCAAAACACATATGGAATCATGTAGTAACCAAAAGTGTTAAACAAATCAAAATATATTTGAGATTCTTCAAATACCCACCCTTTTCCTTGATGACAGCTTTGCACACTCTTGGCATTCTCTCAACCAGCTTCACCTTTAATTATTTTCCAACAGTCTTGAAGGAGTTCCCACATATGCTGAGCACTTGTTGGCGGCTTTTCCTTCACTCTGCGGTCCAACTCATCTCAATTGGGTTGAGGTCAGGTGATTGTGGAGGCCAGGTCATCTCATGCAGCACTCCATCACTCTCCTTCTTAGTCAAATAGCCCTTACACAGCCTGGAGGTGTGTTTTGGGTCATTGTCCTGTGGAAAAACAAATAATAGTTCCACTAAGAGCAAACCAGATGGGATGGGGAATTACTGCAGGATACTGTGGTAGCCATGCTGGTTAATTAATTAAAACTTCTTAGGGCTAGGCGTCCCACCAGCGGGACACCTGTCGACAACTTCCGGTGAAGTTGGGAGGGCACGCAATTCAAATAAATAATCATCCAAATTATGGATATTAAACATTTAGGTACATACAAGTGTCTTATATCGGTTAAAAGCTTTTAATTCTTCATCTAATTGCATTGTCCGATTTACAATAGGCTTTACAGTGAAAGTATGCCATGTGATTGTTTGAGGACGGCGCCCACATCAAAAAATGTCCATGCGCACAGGCTTCATAATCACAAATAGCAATTTAAATAATCACTTTTTGATCATCTTCCTCTTATTTGCAATCCAAAGGGTCCCAGCTACAACATGTATGGTTGTTTTGTTAGATAAAATCCTTCTTTATATCCAAAATAGTCTGTTTAGTTGGCGCCACCGATTTGGGTAATCCACTCGTTCAACCTGCAGAGAAAGGAATCCAAAAATAAAACGAGTCAAAATATGTTTCTAGTCAATCCTCAGGTACCCTAAAATGTAATTAAACTATCATATTTCATATGGAAAGAAGTATGTTCAATAGGAAAGCAAAATTAGCAGGTGTGCATCCTCTTTGTCGCACGCACATAGACTGATTACCAACTCTGACTCCCAGTACTAAAACTCAAAATTATTCCTTGTTTGGGAAGAAACAACCCTGAAACCTTCAACGACTGTTGACATCTAGTGGAAGCCATAGGAATTGCAATCTGGGAGCTGGAATTGTATATAACCCCTTTACGTTGTAAGAGCATGAGCTCAATTTTTTTTTTATAAATAAGAAAAATCCTGTTTGGTTTTTCTTTGGATTTTCTCCTACCATATCAATTATGTTATAGTCTCACAATAATGTATGAGATTTCTACGAACTTCAAAGTGTTTTCTATCCAATGGTACCAGATTATATGCATATCCTGGCTTCTGTGCCTGAGCAACAGGCAGTTTACTTTGGGCACGTCAGTCGGTCAGGAAGTGGAGAACAACGTTCCCTGTGGTAGACGATTTTTTGTATTTTGAGTTCTGTCAGGGACACATCTGTAATCCGTCTACAGGGTAACAGGATTATTAGGGAAATCGTTCCTCTTGCGAATCATGTTCACGTTTTAATCAAACTATTATAATCTGACTATCCATGATCTCATTGTGCATGTAACAGTACTCATTCTATTACCGATTTTTTTTTATTTTATTTAAAAAAAAAATATATATATATATATATATATTTTTTTTTTTGATTGACACATTTTAATCATCTTAATTCATAAACCAAATTGTTATCCGTATAAAACACTAATTGGTAGGTCTACCTAAACTTGTTACTTCTGTGTACTTTCATAATCCTCCGTCACCAGGGAGAATAATTAGAATGTATCTTTAATTAAGAGGATAGGTGTTTTTGGTATCGGAATGATATGACACTAGGCAATATTTCTCAAACTTACAGAAGGCAAATTTCTGCGAAATGGAATATAAATGTTAATATTAGATGGCAGGGGCCTTCAACATTATTGTGTTTAAGTATTTCTGTTAGAGCTTTCTCTGGTAGATGATGTTTAATGATGTTTCCTGTCTGTGTCCAAGTTTTTATGTGAGTGAAGTCATACTGTGTACATGCTTTTTATTTTTTTTATTTTTTTCGCAACAACTGTGATGGAAAGAAGTCGTTTCTGGTACATTTTATAAATCCCGACATTATTTTTATTTTTTACATCATTTTGTTTGTTCGATTATGGTGGGATCTTTTTGTGTCGGTAAAATGTGATTATGCAAGGAAACAGCTTTTTTTTTTAATGTGCAAAAATTTATCTGACAACCATCTCGGAGTAAACATGGAATTACGCGTTGATATGGTATGTGGTCCTCCTACTATGATTTGGGAACCCGTGCAGTTTATTAGGCTACAGATTAAATAAGTTCTGATCTTCACAGGGTGGTGAAAGTGCATGGGGTATGAGCTTGATGCTCCTTTACAATAAATGTTGAGAGTCGTATTCTGGTCACATGATGATCAATGTTTGACAAATACAAATATTCTGTCTCTTATTCATCATCATGTAGACTACCCACACTCTATCTGGGAGCTGTTGGTTAGAGCTTAGGTGCCAAGACCAGAGTTGGCACATTTTTCTGTTTTTACGCTATACAGTTTTTGTGACAAAACTATCGGTAAGTTTGAAAATGCAATGGAAACCCATTTTGAAATTTAATATTCATTTGTTTTACGATACATGAAAACTTAAAGGGAAAAAACAACATTTTTGTGTGCGTTGTCATCATGCACTAGTTATTATCAGCAACAAGCCAGTTCAGTGGAAACACCACTGGTAGGACTATTAGCATAATATATTTTTAATGCAGACTTTATAGTATTCTGTCACCAATTGGATGGGAACCTAGCTTCTTCTTCTTCTTCTTCTTCTGTGACCAGAAATCGAAGCCTTTTGTTTACTAAACATTTTTAGGATTGGGAGTATTTATGCCTTATTTCCCAAAAATATATACTCTTTTTAGCTTTCATTTGACACCAAATTTGATATGCTCCTATAAACTTCACATGTTGGTACTCATGGGTCCTTTTTCTGTGGCAATGACCCAGAGTAACGTGATGTCACACCACCTACTCTGTAAATCAGCCGCCTGTGTAACTGCTCAGGGACCAATTAGAGGCCGGAGGTTGGACGTCTCGTTCCTGGTCAGGAACGTTTCTCTCAGCCCAAGAAACAAACTGAACACTGGGAAACGAGAAAAAAAAACGAGTTGAAAAATGGAACAAGATGGTTGTAAATTAGAGATTTCCCTCTGAGGGATATATATATAATCATTGCGTCTTCTTGTTGCTAAGTGTGTCACTGGGGAAGTCCTAAAGACTGCTGAATAGTGGAGCTGTTCGCTCTCTCTCGGTCTATCCCTTTTTCTCAGTGTCTGTCTCTCTCCCTCTTGCTGTACCTCTAGTCTGTGGCCTGGATTCATTCCTATGGGCTTGTGTCAGCTGAGGGCCTTGACTGTGTCGAGTGTTTTTCTGACAACTTTATGATGTCGGCCTTAGCCTTTCTTTTACACCATAGTTGTACAGTGGTTTTGGCGTGAGATCCATAACGTTGTCAGACAGAGAGAATGTGTTCATTACTGCTTTCTGAGGTCAAAGTGGAGCGTCTCTTCTGTAGCCTATATTTCTCCCGAGGGGATTTGTAATTATGTTGAGGGTAATTCCTACATTGGATATAATGTGGATAAGATGTGTCGGCATCGAGTAATTGTCTCTGGCCCCCTCCCAGTTAGGGGGAGTGATGAGCTCTACAGCAGAGTCTCACAACTCAATCGCTGGTTGAAAACTGTTTTCTGCCCCTCCCAAAAGATAGACTTTGTAGATAATTGGACCTCTTTCTGGGACTCACCCACAAACAGGACAAAGCCTGACCTGCTGAGGAGTGACGGACTCCATCCTAGCTGGAGGGGTGCTCTCATCTTATCTACCAACATAGACAGGGCTCTAAATCCTCTAGCTCCACAATGAAATAGGGTGCAGGCCAGGCAGCAGGCTGTTAGCCAGCCTGCCAGCATAGTGGAGTCTGCCACTAGCACAGTCAGTGTAGTCAGCTCAGCTATCACCATTGAGACCGTGTCTGTGCCTTGACCTAGGTTGGGCAAAACTAAACATGGCGGTGTTCGTTTTAGCAATCTCACTAGGATAAAGACCTCCTCCATTCCTGTCATTATTGAAAGAGATCATGACACCTCACATTTCAAAATAGGGCTACTTAATGTTAGATCCCTTACTTCAAAGGCAATTTTAGTCAATGAACTAACCACTGATCATAATCTTGATGTGATTGGCCTGACTGAAACATGGCTTAAGCCTGATGAATTTACTGTTTTAAATGAGGCCTCACCTCCTGGATACACTAGTGACCATATCCCCCGTGCATCCCGCAAAGGCGGAGGTGTTGCTAACATTTTACGATAGCAAATTTCAATTTACCAAAAAAAAATGACGTTTTCGTCTTTTGAGCTTCTAGTCATGAAATCTATGCAGACTACTCAATCACTTTTTATAGCTACTGTTTACAGGCCTCCTGGGCCATATACAGCGTTCCTCATTGAGTTCCCTGAATTCCTATCGGACCTTGTAGTCATAGTAGATAATATTCTAATCTTTGGTGACTTTAATATTCACATGGAAAAGTCCACAGACCCACTCCAAAAGGCTTTCGGAGCCATCATCGACTCAGTGGGTTTTGTCCAACATGTCTCTGGACCCACTCACTGTCACAGTCATACTCTGGACCTAGTTTTGTCCCATGGAATACATGTTGTGGATCTTAATGTTTTTCCTCATAATCCAGGATTATCGGACCACCATTTTATTACGTTTGCAATTGCAACAAATAAACTGCTCAGACCCCAACCAAGGAACATCAAAAGTCGTGCTATAAATTCACAGACAACACAAAGATTCCTTGATGTCCTTCCAGACTCCCTCTGTCTACCCAAGGACGCCAGAGGACAAAAATCAGTTAACCACCTAACTGAGGATCTCAATTTAACCTTGCGCAATACCCTAGATGCAGTTGCACCCCTAAAAACTATAAACATTTCTCATAAGAAACTAGCTCCCTGGTACACAGAAAATACTCTGAAGCAAGCTTCCAGCAAATTGGAACGGAAATGGCGCCACACCAAACTGGAAGTCTTCCTACTAGCTTGGAAGGATGGTACCGTGCAGTACCGAAGAGCCCTTACTGCTTCTCGATCATCCTATTTTTCTTACTTAATTGAGGAAAATAAGAACAATCCGAAATTCCTTTTTGATACTGTCGCAAAGCTAACTAAAAAGCAGCATTCCCCAAGAGAGGATGGCTTTCACTTTAGCAGTGATAAATTCATGAACTTCTTTGAGGAAAAGATCATGATTACTAGAAAGCAAATTACGGACTCTTCTTTAAATCTGCGTATTCCTTCAAAGCTCAGTTGTCCTGAGTCTGCACAACTCTGCCAGGACCTAGGATCAAGAGACACTCAAGTGTTTTAGTACTATATCTCTTGACACAATGATGAAAATAATCATGGCCTCTAAACCTTCAAGCTGCATACTGGACCCTATTCCAACTAAACTACTGAAAGAGCTGCTTCCTGTGCTTGGCCCTCCTATTTTGAACAAAATAAACGGCTCTCTATCCACCGGATGTGTACCAAACTCACTAAAAGTGGCAGTAATAAAGTCTCTCTTGAAAAAGCCAAACCTTGACCCAGAAAATATAAAAAACTATGGGCCTATATCGAATCTTCCATTCCTCTCAAAAATTTCAGAAAAGGCTGTTGCGCAGCAACTCACTGCCTTCTTGAAGACAAGCAATGTATACGAAATGCTTCAGTCTGGTTTTAGACCCCATCATAGCACTGAGACTGCACTTGTGACGGTGGTAAATGACCTTTTAATGGCATCAGACCGAGGTTCTGCATCTGTCCTCGTGCTCCTAGACCTTAGTGCTGCTTTTGATACCATCGATCACCACATTCTTTTGGAGAGATTGGAAACTCAAATTGGTCTACACGGACAAGTTCTGGCCTGGTTTAGATCTTATCTGTCGGAAAGATATCAGTTTGTCTCTGTGAATGGTTTGTCCTCTGACAAATCAACTGTAAATTTCGGTGTTCCTCAAGGTTCCATTTTAGGACCACTATTGTTTTCACTATATATTTTACCTCTTGGATGTCATTCGAAAACATAATGTTAACTTTCACTGCTATGTGGATGACACACAGCTGTACATTTCAATGAAACATGGTGAAGCCCCAAAATTGCCCTCGCTAGAAGCATTTGTTTCAGACATAAGGAAGTGGATGGCTGCAAACTTTCTACTTTTAAACTCGGACAAAACAGAGATGCTTGTTCTAGGTCCCAAGAAACAAAGAGATATTTTGTTGAATCTGACAATTAATCTTAATTGTTGTACAGTCGTCTCAAATAAAACTGTGAAGGACCTCGGCATTACTCTGGACCCTGATCTCTCTTTTGAAGAACATATTAAGACTGTTTCAAGGACCGCTTTTTTCCATCTACGTAACATTGCAAAAATCAGAAACATTCTGTCCAAAAATGATGCAGAAAAATTAATCCATGCTTTTGTCACTTCTAGGTTAGACTACTGCAATGCTCTACTTTCCGGTTACCCGGATAATGCACTAAATAAACTTAAGTTAGTGCTAAATATGGCTGCTAGAATCCTGACTAGAACCAAAAGATTTGATCATATTACTCCAGTGCTAGCCTCCCTACACTGGCTTCCTGTCAAAGCAAGGGCTGATTTCAAGGTTTTACTGCTAACCTACATAGCATTACATGGGCTTGCTCCTACCTATCTCTCTGATTTGGTCCTGCCGTACATACCTACACATACGCTACGGTCACAAGACGCAGGCCTCCTAATTGTCCCTAGAATTTCTAAGCAAACAGCTGGAGGCAGGGCTTTCTCCTAGAGCTCCATTTTTATGGAACGGTCTGCCTACCCATGTCAGAGACGCAAACTCGGTCTCAACCTTTAAGTCCTTACTGAAGACTCATCTCTTCAGTGGGTCATATGATTGAGTGTAGTCTGGCCCAGGAGTGTGAGGGTGAACGGAAAAGCTCTGCTTTTGCTGTGTCTGCCTGGCCGGTTCCCCTCTTTCCACTGGGATTCTCTGCCTCTAACCCTATTACAGGGGCTGAGTCACTGGCTTACTTGGGCTCTCTCATACCGTCCCTGGAGGGGGTGCGTCACCTGAGTGGGTTGATTCACTGATGTGGTCATCCTGTTGGGTTGGCGCCCCCTTGGGTTGTGCCGTGGCGGAGATGTTTTTGGGCTAAAGTCAGCCTTGTCTCAGGATAGTAAGTTGGTGGTTGAAGATATCCCTCTAGTGGTGTGGGGGCTGTGCTTTGGCAAAGTGGGAGGGGTTATATCCTTCCTGTTTGGCCCTGTCCGGGGGTGTCCTCGGATGGGGCCACAGTGTCTCCTGACCCCTCCTGTCTCATCCTCCAGTATTTATGCTGCAGTAGTTTGTGTCGGGGGGCTAGGGTCAGTTTGTTTTATCTGGAGTACCTCTCCTGTCCTATTCGGTGTCCTGTGTGAATTTAAGCGTGCTCTCTCTAATTCTCTTTTTCTCTCTCTCGGAGGACCTGAGCCCTAGGACCATACCTCAGGACTACCTGACATGATGACTTCTTGCTGTCCCCAGTCCACCTGACCGTGCTGCTGCTCCAGTTTCAACTGTTCTGCCTTATTATTATTCGACCATGCTGGTCATTTATGAACATTTGAACATCTTGGCCATGTTCTGTTATAATCTCCACCCGGCACAGCCAGAAGAGGACTGGCCACCCCACACAGCCTGGTTCCTCTCTAGGTTTCTTCCTAGGTTTTGGCCTTTCTAGGGAGTTTTTCCTAGCCACTGTGCTTCTACACCTGCATTGCTTGCTGTTTGGGGGTTTTAGGCTGGGTTTCTGTACAGCACTTTGAGATATCAGCTGATGTACGAAGGGCTATATAAAATTGATTTGATTTGATATAAGGAATTCCTTGTTAATTTCGTGTGTGTGTATTTAACTAAAATAAAAATACAAAATAACTTGCATAGCTCAGATCATAGTTTTACTCCGCTCTCTTTGTAAAGATGGGTCAGTACAGTATAATGCTGAAAATAAGATGTTTTGTTTTTCTGAGCCTTTTTTAGGACCATATACGACGTATACCATTTGAACCTTTTGTTGGCTCAAGCCTTTGCTTGATTTCTACCAGCAGAATGTCAAGATCTCTATCAGGATCTGCCTGAAGTTGCCATGTTCTACTGTTCCAACCAAGGCTATATGATTATATTATGTAATAATGTGTTTTTATTCTGTTCTTCCCCAGGCCTGATGGAGCTGGGCACGCGACAAGCGTTGACCACCGGGGAACACACAACACGCTCTGCCCCTCATCGCCGATCTTGAAAGGAGGGACACTCCGCTACTCCCAACCTTCCCTCCTCTTCCACTACATCCTCTGGTACTACTCCTCCCTCCCTCCCTCCTCCCCGGTCCTGAAATGGTGATGGTGATGATGATGAAGCTGAAGCAGAACCTGCTGGTGGCCTGTCTGGTCATCAGCTCAGTCACAGTCTTCTACTTGGGTCGTCACGCCATGGAGTGTCACCACCGCATCGAGGAGCGCAGCAGCCAGCCTGGGGACCAAGGGGTTCTGGGGGGCCTTCAGGGGTCAAGAGGGTTGCTCCTGGGGGGTTCTTTGAGCTCCTCCACCATCCTGCGGGGCTCTGGTCCCGGGGGCCATAACCTCTCCGCTCCATTCGTCTACAACAAGGACATGCCTCTAGTATTCATTGGAGGGGTTCCCAGGAGTGGGACCACATTGATGAGAGCCATGCTGGACGCTCACCCCGAGGTTCGTTGTGGAGAGGAGACCAGGGTTATTCCACGTATCCTGGCCATGAAACAGATGTGGTCGCGGTCGGGGAGGGAGAAGATGCGTCTGGATGAGGCCGGGGTGACGGACGAGGTCCTGGACGCCGCCATGCAGGCCTTCCTCCTGGAGATCATCGTGAAGCACGGCGAGCCCGCCAACTTCCTCTGTAACAAGGACCCCTTCGCTCTGAAGTCCCTCTCCTACCTGGCTAAGATCTTCCCGCACGCCAAGTTCGTGCTCATGATCCGGGATGGACGCGCCTCGGTCCATTCGATGATCTCGCGTAAGGTGACGATCGCTGGCTTTGACCTGGGCAGCTACAGAGACTGCCTGACCAAGTGGAACAGGGCCATAGAGACCATGTACACTCAGTGCCTGGATGCCTCAGACAAGTGCCTGCCGGTGCATTATGAACAGCTGGTGCTCCATCCAGAGAAGTGGATGAGGACGCTGCTCAAATTCCTGGACATTCCCTGGAACGAGGCGGTGCTTCACCATGAGGAACTCATAGGGAAAGCAGGAGGTGTTTCCCTCTCCAAGTAAGTAGTTGTGTGTGTGTGTGTGTGTGTGTGTGTGTGTACGTACCCTGACCTGCATGTTGAGGAACTCAAGGCATGCCGGTCTCCCTCCCCGTGTGTTTCTATCAGTGTATAAAGTGAGTAAACTGTAAACCCAACTAGCTTGTAAATCAGGGGTCAGTGACCTTGTAGTCTATGGCTTTATACCAATAGATGACAAAACGTGACTTGAAGGGAAAAGGAACACCCTCTAGAATACTTCCTGTGATTTAGTGGTGAGACGAGGTGTGGGCAGCCAGCGTCTTCTTTAAGGATTTTACAAACCTAGGACAAGGAGCTCCAAATGAGGACGAAACCAGGCAGAACTTCCATGCATCACCTCACTGAGCTATCAGGGCCACAGTGGATCGCCCACTCCTTATTCTGAGTGAAGCTCAGCCGCCATTTTGGATCTGGTTCTGACCCGAAATGTTTTTGGTTCTAGAACACAGGCCTCTGTTCTTAGCTTCTGGTTCTGGAAGCGTTCTGCTCTGTTCTGCGCTGCTGCCGCAACAAGACGCTGATAAGTAATACAGTCCTGTTGGCTCTGATGGCAGTAATAAACAAGCAGCTATCCTTGGGGATGCTACCTGTTTACAAGACACCGTCTCCTCCTTCACTCTGTTGCTTACGTAGTCAAATGGCTCAATGCTGTGGTTGAATCACAGGGTGCATCCCAATTGGGCCCCCTATTCCCTATACAGTGCACTACTTTTGACCAGAGCCCCAAAGGGAAATAGGGAGCTATCTGGGATAGACCCATAGTACAATGTTATGGTAAGCAAGCACTATTCATCACCAGGCTGACAAGGTGTGAGTGGTGAACGGGTCATGCTCTACCTACTACATTCCCTTCCTGGTGCAGTGAGACAGGTTAGCACTGGTCCGTGTAACTCTCTCTCCCGCTCTCTCTCTTTCGCTGGCTTGCAACTATTGTTCTTCCCAGAGGGGAGAAAGAGAGCGAGGGAGGAAATGGTGATGGCCCAGAGAGAAGGAAGGATCGTAAATCTAGTAGTTGAGTAGGTAGATCAGTAGTAAACTTTTTATTTTAAATGTTTTTTTATTTTATTGTTGATAGTCAACACACATTTTGGACTCCAGGTCCATTTCTTCAGGCTCCCAGGGCCTGAAATAACAGCCTTGCTATTCCAGGAGGCCTCCAAACATGAATTGACTCTCCTTCTGTTGGTTATGAATCATTCTAGAGAAGAGCTAGGTGAGAAACCTCACTCATTAGTCAGCCGCATACAGTAGAGGGGGAAACAACAACCCATTTCTCAGTTTGTATCCCGTTGGGTCCTGGTCTAAAGTAGTGCACTATATAGGGAATAGGGTCTAAAGTAGTGCACTATATAGGGAATAGGGTCTAAAGTAGTGCACTATATAGGGAATAGGGTCTAAAGTAGAGCACTATATAGGGAATAGGGTGCAATTTGGGACTCGCACACTTAATGCTCTGACCATGGTAGGGTTTCCTTAATGGCCCCGACTCGTCAAGAGTTGTTTTGGTTCTATAATTTGGAGGTCGGCCTCTGGAAGTCTTCAAGGAAACGCAGTGGGGGCATGCTCACACACACACTCCACCTCCTGCCACGTAGAGACATATAACCCCTCCGTGTCCCCTGCAGAAATTTGGCTCCACTTTTGTTATTGTCTGCAGATGAGAATGCTCATGGTTTTTTAATAAAAAGCTTATGGTCAAAGTCCGCTGAGCACATGTCATCTTAGAGGAACCCCCTCCCTATCTCCTTGCCCTGCTCTCTCACACACACACACACACACACACACACACACACACACACACACCTCTTCTCTCCAATGTCTTTCATCTTGGTAATTATATCATCATTGAATACATATTTAATCTCTTTGCTCCTCCGTTCCATTCTTCCTCTCCTCAATTTTGTTTCTTCCCCCTCCACTCTTCCTCTTGTGGTTTTATCCTCTTGCTCCCCTCATGTGACTTCCTATGGGACTGCATCCTACACCCTATTCCCTATATAATGCCCTAATTTTAGGGAATAGGGTGTTGTTTTGGGATGCATCCTGGTGCTGAACAGAGCTAATGGTAAAGAAACTGACGGCAGGGGAGGGAGGGAGTGAGAGGGGAGGGGAGAGTGAAGGATCAGAGAGGAGATCCTTAAAACAGACATGGAAGTAGCCATCTTCCACATCTTTGTCAGAGGAGTGAGTTCAACAGAATCGTTCATTTGAGACGAAGTAAACAGACCGTCGTTCTCTGGAGGCTCTTACGTTATTTTCAAGTATTGATCCCCAATTTCTCCCCCTCCACTCTACACTGGACAGATAACCCCCCCCACCACCACCCTACACTGGACAGATAACATCCCCCCCACCACCACCACTCTACACTGGACAGATAGGCTCTACACTCTACCAACGGCCAGACCAGCTCCTTGTGTCCCAAATGGCATTCCCTAAATACTTCTGGAGCACAACCTCTGTCTGGGTATGCTGTGTTTGTGGCCGTTCTGTACAAGTCTTTCACATTTAGCGTTGTTTATTAAACACAAGTTCATGGTGGTGGAGGAGGGGGGGGGGCTGTTTCTTGGACGACCTGCACTTTGGAGATTAATGACCTGAAAGCTGTTTCTGGGCTCAGGGCCATGCTTACAGGGGGGTCTCAGGTCATGGGAACACCAGAGAGAGGGAGAGACAGGGCCTGCTTTTGGTGTGTGTGTGTGTGTGTGTGTGTGTGTGTGTGTGTGTGTGTGTGTGTGTGTGTGTGTGTGTGTGTGTGTGTGTGTGTGGGGGGGTTCACGGGAACAGCAGAGAGCGAGAGACCGGGCCTGCTTGTGTGTGTGTGTGTGGGGGGGTGTTCACGGGAACAGCAGAGACCGGGCCTGCTTATGGCTGTGTGTACAAGTTAAAGCGTACTAACGTTTTTTTTGTATGATCTGTTTAGTAATATTATTCTTATCGAAGACATTTGCATTGCTTAGTTATAGCCAAATGCTATCTAGCTAGCATTGAACCTAGTTGGTTAGCTTTAACTACCTGCAGATTCATGCATGGTACGTGGTAGTATGAGTTAGGATTATGGTTCATTGTTTAGCTAGCTACTACCAAAACTAGCTAGCTAAACGATGAACCATAATTCTAACTCATACTACCACAGCTAGCTAGCTAAACAATAAACCATAATCCTAACTCATACTACCACAACTAGGAAGCTAAACAATAAACCATAATCCTAACTCATACTACCACAACTAGCTAGCTAAACAATAAACCATAATCCTAACTCATACTACCACAACTAGCTAGCTAGCTACACAATAAACCATAATCCTAACTCATACTACCACAGCTAGCTAGCTAAACAATAAACCATAATCCTAACTCATACTACCACAGCTAGCTAGCTAAACAATAAACCATAATCCTAACTCATACTACTAAACTAAACCATAAGCTAGCTCAGCTAGCAAAACAATGAACCAATAAACCATAATCCTAACTCATACTACCACAACTAGCAAGCTAAACAATAAACCATAATCCTAACTCATACTACCACAGCTAGCTAGCTAAACAATAAACCATAATCCTAACTCATACTACCACAGCTAGCTAGCTAAACAATAAACCATAATCCTAACTCATACTACCACAACTAGGAAGCTAAACAATAAACCATAATCCTAACTCATACTACCACAACTAGCTAGCTAAACAATAAACCATAATCCTAACTCATACTACCACAACTAGCTAGCTAGCTACACAATAAACCATAATCCTAACTCATACTACCACAACTAGCTAGCTAAACCATAATCCTAACTCATACTACCACAACTAAGACGTAAACTGGTGTTAAGGATACCTGAATGGGTGTAGACATAAAAAGGCCTCTCCGGTAGGTGTACCAAAACATTCACGGGACATTTTTTTTTTTCAAAATTGACACTTTTTTAACGTTCAAAGCAGAATGACTTTTCCATGGTTCCTCAACTGCAGTGTACGATATACTGCAGTGTACAATATACTATTTTCTAGCACTGAGTATCTACTTTTATCCAATGTGTAACATTTAAAATAAATAAATAAGATGTTGCTATAGAGGATTGGCTGCATCTGAAATGGTACCTATTCCCTATTTAGTGCTCTGCTCTTGACCAGGACCTGCAGAGCTCTGGTCATAAGTAGTGCACTATGTAGGCAAGAGGGTGCCTTTTCAGAGACAGCCGGTGACTCGTTTTTAAAGTCCGCCAGTAATAAGTGTGGAGGCACTAAATAGGTTGGTATTGTAAACAGGTTGGTATTGTAAACAAAGACCCAAGACTCTAGATGTCATGTTGCCAGGTCCTCGTTTTAGCTGCTGACATGCTATGGGAGACAGGTACTCTCCAGCCATGGTGCAGGAACACGGTAAAGTTTAGCTGTCATACTGTGGAGTGGACAGGAGGGGACACCCAAGGCTCTTAGAGCGGGGGTCGGCAACTAGTGGCCCGCGGAGCAGCCTTTTGGGAACTCGGGGTCTCAACTTAAAATAGTAAAATACACAAGTTCAATTTAGAAATTTTGGTTGTGCCATCAGCAGTTTCTCTTCTTCTGACAGTCACTCAATTAGCCCATGTCACCTAAAACCTTTTTGAGGTAAGTTAGACGAGCGGACAGCTATCTAAACGTGTAGTAAACATGGTTGAAATACCGACCGAGGTCGGCGCGACTGAATTTTGTCAGTCACTCTCATATGCAAAGATTTCTCTCCACCCTTATGGCAAAAGGTGTCAAATTGCAGGAAAGTTGCTGTTAAAATGCACATATTTTTCTTCACGACACATGTCAAAATGAGAAGAATTACAGAAAAGGCTAAACACTATACATCTGACTGTATGTATGGATGTGGGTAGCAGACCCGCGAGCCACTGCGGCCCCTCATGATGGTTTCAGATTTTTTTTGTGGCCCCCCACCCTCATCGAAGTTTCCCCTCCTTGGGCTAGAGGTTGCGAGCCATGGTCCTAATCTAGCTGCTACGCTATGGGAGATACAGGAGTACCCTTCAATCTCCAGCCATGGAACACTGAAGGGGTTAGCTGCTACATGAGGGCACAAGTAAAGCGTTCCGCCTCCTTACGAAACTGTAAGGGCCCGAGAGTGTTCTGGAGTGTTCCGCAAGAGGCCAAATGTCCCTTGTTCAGCCCTCCTCTCCATATCTCTTAAGAATGCTCTCTGGTTACTGTAGCGATGTGAAGAAAGACCCACCACTCACACAGTGTAGCCTGTTTTGTTATTCTGGAGAGCGATTGTGAGCTTGTGTACTCTTCTTGAACCTTCCCCTGGTATGATAAGTACAACACAAGAGCCCTGGAGAGATTGAAACCCAGAAAGAAATAGATGGGAGAGGCAGAAACCCAGAAAGAGGTAGAATTAGATTGGGATGGAGAGACAAACCCAGACACCAATGTCATCAGTGTGCAGCTGAATGCTGGAAACTCTTGGCTGTTCTGGCTACATTTAGTCAGAACAACAAACAATCTTAAGTTATATTATGAATACAGCACTTATTTTTGCATAGATTCCGAGACTGTTAGCTTTTAACAGCTAGTATCACTATTTTCTGTCCCAGAATCCCGCTTAACAGACCATTTTGAAGCCTGCTTGACAGAGCTAGCTAACCTTACCTAGCCAGCTAACCTTACCTAGCCAGCTAACCTTACCTAGCCAGCTAAGTTGCTAGCCATCATAACGAAGGTAGCTGCTTGGATTGCCCCGATTTGGGACCGTCTTTTTAATGGAGGCCTCCCCAGCCGGAGGAAGGAGACTAGCACTTCCTGTAGTAGTAGGAGTTGTGTTTACGATGCTCTTTTCTGGACACTGACTGGCTTTTCAATGCAACAACTGCCTGCTCGAGGAGGACTATAGGACCGAGTTGTCTACTCTAAGCAAGCAAATCTCGGCGTTGCACAATCTGCTGGGGAAACCAAACCGAAACTACATCTTGCCTACCTTCTTCTTCTCTACACCTCAGGCTGACGTTGTTTCGGTATGGTGTGTATCACCGCACTTCCGTCACTCTTTGACTGACTGGCCTGTGGTTCCCATGGACCTCTCCCTTAGGAAGTCTCCCCCCCCTGCCTGTGGAAAATGGAGCAGGATTGACGCTTCTAGAGGCCTTAGCAGATGCCACAGGTTCTGATCCAAGGGGTCTCGTAAACCACTCGATGCGCAAAAACGGACGGACCTCCTCTGCCATTGTCATCGGCAGCTCTATGGGGAGAAACATGGTTCCCGGGCAAAAAAAAAAACCCTATCCTGGAGCACCATTACAGGACATTACTAGGCTGCTTCCTACCACTCTACAACAGCTGCCCGGGGGGTGGCTGTCGTAGACCATGTGGGGGTCAATCAACATTAGCAGGGCTAGTTTCGGGACTGCTGACACTGGATTTGAAATAACTGATTCTAGCTCTGAAAGACTTCAAAAAGCGTCTGACTATTTCAGGCGCTGTGCCATTGCTGGTCCGTGGCAGCGGAAGATTCAGCAGGCTACTGGCTTTACACATCTGACTAAAAGACTACTGTAGCTCTGTTGGCGTAACTTTTAGAGATCATTTTGGAGGCTCGTGTCAAATGCTGCTGAAGTAATATGGCTACGGGTTCATTTGCCTCACCTAAAGCCTATTTCTGTGGGAAGTTGATATGGACCACCCATTGCTAATAGTCAGTATCAGGATAATATGTGTGAAATGCTTGATAATTTATGTGATCCAGTATCAACCGAGAGGTATATTTTCTGGGTGACTGAAATATTGACTGGCTTTCATCAAGCTGTCCACTCAAGAAAAAGCTTCAAACTGTAACCAGTGCCTGCAATCTGGTTCAGGTTATCAGTCAACCTACCAGGGTAGTTACAAACTGCACAGGAATGAAATCATCAACATGTATTGATCACATCTTTACTAATGCTGCAGAAATGTGCTTGAAAGAAGTATCCAGATCCATCGGATGTAGCGATCGTAATATAGTAGCCATGTCTAGGAAAGTTCCATAGTCTGGGCCTAATATAGTGTATAAGAGATCATATAAGAGGTTGTGTAGTGTGTAATGAGGAGCAACCAGATGCTACATATAGAAAGAGTGGGAAGCCCCGGTGCACAACTGAACAAGAGGACAAGTACATTCGAGTGTCTAGTTTGAGAAACGGACGCCTCACAAGTCCTCAATTGGCAGCTTCATTAAATAGTACCCGCAAAACCCCAGTCTCAACGTCAACAGTGAAGACGCGACTCCGGGATGCTGGCCTTCTAGGCAGAGTTGCAAAGAAAAAGCCATATCTCAGACTGGCCAATAAAAAGAAAAGAAAAAGATGGGCAAAAGAACACAGACACTGGACAGAGGGACTCGGTCTAGAAGGTCAGCATCCCAGAGTCGACCCTAGTTCTGTCACACCTGGACTACTGCCCAGTCATATGGTCAATTACTATAAAGAGGGACATCAGCGAATTAACAAGTAGAACAGAGCAATACAGCTGGCTGTTCTCCTGGCTCAAAGTAGAGGAGAGATTTGACTGCATCACTACATGTCTTTGTGAGAGGTATTGACATGTTGAAGGCACCGAGTTGTCTGTTTTGAACTACTGGTATACAGCTCAGACACCCATGCGTACCCCACAAGACCTGCCACAAAGGGTCTCTTCACTGTCTCCACGTCCAGAACACACTCTGGGGAAACGCACAATACTACATAGAGCCATGACTACATTGAAACTCTATTCCACATCATGCTAACAGTAGAATCTAATAAATAAAATAAAAAACATGACTACACTTTATGGAACAATGATTACTGTGAAGATACGTGCATACGCACACATTAAAACACGTACATATTGTTCTATTGTGGTAATTACACATTTTGTATTGGAGACATGTAGTGTGGGTGTAATAATGTGTTGTATTGGAGAGGTGTGGTAGTGGTGTGTTGTATTGGAGAGGTGTGGTAGTGGTGTGTTGTATTGGAGAGGTGTGGTAGTGGTGTGTTGTATTGGTGTAGATTTTGGTGATTTTTGGTGATTTAAAATGTGGTGTGTTGAACTAATGGGGATCCATAATAAACCCCAGGAAGAGTAGCTGCTGCCTTGGGAGGAACTAATGGGGAACATTGGAGAGGTGTGGTAGTGGTGTTGTATTGGAGAGGTGTGGTAGTGGTGTGTTGTATTGGAGAGGTGTGGTAGTGGTGTGTTGTATTGGTGTACTAATGTGTTGTATTTTGTACTGTTATTGATTTTTGGTGATTTAAAATGTTTTAATGTCGCTGGACCCCGGAAAGAGTAGCCGCTGCCTTGGCAGGAACTAATGGGGATCCATAATAAACCCCAGGAAGAGTAGCCGCTGCCTTGGCAGGAACTAATGGGGATCCATAATAAACCCAGGAAGAGTAGCCGCTGCCTTGGCAGGAACTAATGGGGATCCATAATTAACCCCTGGAAGAGTAGCTGCTGCCTTGGCAGGAACTAATGGGGATCCATAATTAACCCCAGGAAGAGTAGCTGCTGCCTTGGCAGTAACTAATGGGGATCCATAATAAACCCCAGGAAGAGTAGCTGCTGCCTTGGCAGGAACTAATGGGGATCCATAATTAACCCCAGGAAGAGTAGCTGCTGCCTTGGCAGGAACTAATGGGGATCCATAATTAACCCCAGGAAGAGTAGCTGCTGCCTTGGCAGGAACTAATGGGGATCCATAATTAACCCCAGGAAGAGTAGCTGCTGCCTTGGCAGGAACTAATGGGGATCCATAATTAACCCCAGGAAGAGTAGCTGCTGCCTCGGCAGGAACTAATGGGGATCCATAATTAACCCCAGGAAGAGTAGCTGCTGCCTCGGCAGGAACTAATGGGGATCCATAATTAACCCCAGGAAGAGTAGCTGCTGCCTTGGCAGGAACTAATGGGGATCCATAATAAACCCCAGGAAGAGTAGCTGCTGCCTTGGCAGGAACTAATGGGGATCCATAATTAACCCCAGGAAGAGTAGCTGCTGCCTTGGCAGGAACTAATGGGGATCCATAATAAATACACATACTAATACAGAAAGAGGTAGACAGAGATGGAGGAGATGCACAGAAGGGAGAGAGAGAGCGCAAGGGTTGGGTATAAGAGTGGGTGCTCCCTAGACCCGGACCTGGGGCCCAGCCTCCCACCCCTTACACACGGGCCTGGTCCCAGCCTCCCACCCCTTACACCCGGGCCTGGTCCCAGCCTCCCACCCCTAGACACACGGGCCTGGTCCCAGCCTCCCACCCCTAGACCCGGGCCTGGGGCCCAGCCTCCCACCCCTTACACACGGGCCTGGTCCCAGCCTCCCACCCCTAGACCCGGACCTGGGCCCAGCCTCCCACCCCTACACACGGGCCTGGTCCCAGCCTCCCACCCCCTTGTCCCACACATGGGCCTGGTCCCAGCCTCCCACCCCTTACACACGGAACTGGTCCCAGCCTCCCACCCCTTACACATGGGCCTGGTCCCAGCCTCCCACCCCTACACACGGACCTGGTCCCAGCCTCCCACCCCTTACACACGGGCCTGGTCCCAGCCTCCCACCCCTTACACACGGACCTGGTCCCAGCCTCCCACCCCTTACACACGGGCCTGGTCCCAGCCTCCCACCCCTACACACGGGCCTGGTCCCAGCCTCCCACCCCTACACACGGGCCTGGTCCCAGCCTTCCACCCCTACACATGGGCCTGGTCCCAGCCCTCCCTACCCCTAGACACAGGCCTTGTCCCAGCCTCCCAGCCCCCTAGACCCGAGCCTGGTGCCCAGCCTCCCACCCCTACACACGGGCCTGGTGCCCAGCCTCCCAGCCTCCCACCCCTAGACACGGGCCTTGTCCCCTACACATGGGCCTGGTCCCAGCCTCCCAGCCCCCTAGACACGGGCCTTGTCCCAGCCTCCCTACCCCTAGACACGGGCCTGGTCCCAGCCTCCCTACCCCTAGACACGGGCCTTGTCCCAGCCTCCCCCTACCCCTAGACACGGGCCTTGTCCCAGCCTCCCTACCCCTAGACACGGGCCTTGTCCCAGCCTCCCTACCCCTAGACACGGGCCTTGTCCCAGCCTCCCTACCCCTAGACACGGGCCTTGTCCCAGCCTCCCTACCCCTAGACACGGGCCTTGTCCCAGCCTCCCACCCTTAGACCCGAGCCTGGTGCCCAGCCTTCCCCCACACATGCGCTCAGACACACACACACACACACACCACCCCTCAGCACATTGATTCCCATCAAATATTAATAAAATGGGATCTTAACCAGAGCGCACTGGATAGAGCTCAAGACATGTAGCAGCGACAACACACACACACACACACACACACACAGATGGACAGAGGCATGTGGCCATTGAGGAGAGAGCGAGCGACAGGAACTGTAAAAGATGAAGAATAGGGCTTTCAGTAAACAAGTCTCAACAGGATTGGTATATGTACCATGAGCGCCTCATACCACTGAGGAGACAGCATTGCTGTGCCAGGGCCGCATTTTCTGCTGCGTCCTTCGCGAGGACAACAAATGTCTATTACATATGCCATAAACCAAAGAGCGTCTAATATTGTACCTCCAAGTCATGGAAATGCTTTACGTTTCCTTGTGTTTCACCACTGAATAATGATCCTTAACTGTTCAGCAATTCAATGGAAATGCTTGAGTTTCTTGTCTGTCTTCATTTAATTTATGCTTGTTGGGACTTTTTTTATTGTTGCAAGTTACAGGGCATAGCAGAGTTGTCTAAACACTGTGCGATTGCATGTCAAGGGAACAAACAAACATTCTCTCTTCTGAACTTTTCCTACTGCCATAAGCCTCCTCTATATCAGACGAGGAAAAACAACAGATTTACTGCCATAAGCCTCCTCTATATCAGACGAGGAAAAACAACAGATTTACTGCCATAAGCCTCCTCTATATCAGACGAGGAAAAACAACAGATTTACTGCCATAAGCCTCCTCTATATCAGACGAGGAAAAACAACAGATTTACTGCCATAAGCCTCCTCTATATCAGACAAGGAAAAACAACAGATTTACTGCCATAAGCCTCCTCTATATCAGACGAGGAAAAACAACAGAGGAAAAACAACAGATTTACTGCCATAAGCCTCCTCTATATCAGACGAGGAAAAACAACAGATTTACTGCCATAAGCCTCCTCTATATCAGACGAGGAAAAACAACAGATTACTGCCATAAGCCTCCTATATCTATATCAGACGAGGAAAAACAACAGATATACTGCCATAAGCCTCCTCTATATCAGACGAGGAAAAACAACAGATATACTGCCATAAGCCTCCTCTATATCAGACGAGGAAAAACAACAGATTTACTGCCATAAGCCTCCTCTATATCAGACGAGGAAAAACAACAGATTTACTGCCATAAGCCTCCTCTATATCAGACGAGGAAAAACAACAGATTTACTGCCATAAAGCCTCCTCTATATCAGACGAGGAAAAACAACAGATATACTGGTTAACTGATTCGGTAACAACAGATTTACTGGTTAAATGATTCGGTAACAACAGATTTACTGGTTAACATAATCATGCTAGATCTAACAGGTCTATAATCTTTTTTTATTTTTTTTTATTTCTTTAATTTATTAAACACATACATAACTAGGATTGAGACAGACTTTTTAGATGTAGTAGGTCCATGACCTAATAATGTAAATGGAACAGGAAAGGATTTAACCTGATGTAAATGGAACAGGAAAGGATTTAACCTGATGTAAATGGAACAGGAAAGGATTTAACCTGATGTAAATGGAACAGGAAAGGATTTAACCTGATGTAAATGGAACAGGAAAGGATTTAACCTGATGTAAATGGAACAGGAAAGGATTTAACCTGATGTAAATGGAACAGGAAAGGATTTAACCTGATGTAAATGGAACAGGAAAGGATTTAACCTGATGTAAATGGAACAGGAAAGGATTTAACCTGATGTAAATGGAACAGGAAAGGATTTAACCTGATGTAAATGGAACAGGAAAGGATTTAACCTGATGTAAATGGAACAGGAAAGGATTTAACCTGATGTAAATGGAACAGGAAAGGATTTAACCTGATGTAAATGGAACAGGAAAGATTTAACCTGATGTAAATGGAACAGGAAAGGATTTAACCTGATGTAAATGGAACAGGAAAGGATTTAACCTGATGTAAATGGAACAGGAAAGGATTTAACCTGATGTAAATGATTTAACCTGTGTAAATGGAACAGGAAAGGATTTAACCTGATGTAAATGGAACAGGAAAGGATTTAACCTGATGTAAATGGAACTGATGTAAATGGGAAAGGATTTAACCTGATGTAAATGGAACAGGAAAGGATTTAACCTGATGTAAATGGAACAGGAAAGGATTTAACCTGATGTAAATGGAACAGGAAAGGATTTAACCTGATGTAAATGGAACAGGAAAGGATTTAACCTGATGTAAATGGAACAGGAAAGGAATTAACCTGATGTAAATGGAACAGGAAAGGATTTAACCTGATGTAAATGGAACAGGAAAGGATTTAACCTGATGTAAATGGAACAGGAAAGGATTTAACCTGATGTAAATGTGTATTTAACAGGAAAGAAAGTTCACAGGGAGTTGGTGTTTTTCATTCTTTACACCGAAATGATCAGCGTCCACATCAGATAAAGACGACTAAAAATAACTATAGACAATATAACAAGCTATAGGGGGGGAAACGAGAGATATATGCCACAGAGCAGATATTTTTATCCACTGTGATCTCTGTTGGAGTTGAACCCACAACTGAACTTTACCACACAGGACCGCAAGCGTTTCTCCGTTCCTACTTCTGAGTGGCCCGCCTCCTTACTGAGTCTGACTTAAACGGCTTGGTCCTCCAGGGGCAGGCGGTCTGCTATCATACTTCCTCTCTGAACCGCTCCCGATTTTATGATTTTTAGGAGGGAGGAAGGTAGCATTCGACACCCCCCAGGGCCTCGTGGCAGCCTTTTTACCAACCTCAACAGCACATCCCATCAGACCCCACCCTTCAGTAGTACTTCACCCTCACTAAGGCAGAGTGTCTCCATATTTACCCACTAAAAACATGCACGCGCAGGCATTTACTCAGACACACACACACACACACACACACACCCTGTGGCTTACAGCAGGTCCCTATCTGTACTGTAGTGGGCCGGGCCCTCAGTACCCCTCTCTACACCGGTCTCTACACCATTACCATCAATTACATGGCTGTGGTTTAGGGAAGGAAGGGCTCTCTCTCCGTCCTTCTCTCAGTGATCCAGAACACCACCCAGGGTGGATGAGCAGAGCACTAGGCCCAGCTATGAATAATTGAGAAACAGCCACAACCCATTAAGTTGCCCTTGCCTCCCCCACCCTATCTCTCCCCCCTGCTTCTCAGGGTTTTGTATTGTTCCATTCAAGGCCAGAGGAAGGACATGACTCTATCTCCTCACCTCGTATCTCAACCTTACTGAAGGACATGGTCCAAGGTCCCTCCCCTCAGGCCTTCTTCTCCAATGGGGTTTAAGAGAAAAGGGGCAACGAGAGAGGATGCAAAGCATCGAAGTGCGATGGCTTGAGAAAGAGGCAAGGACCATCCTTGGCTGCCAACCCCTGAGTCTGGTAGTCATTCAGCTGGAGAAGCTGAGAACAGGAAGTAAAACAGGTGTAAAGGAAGACCTCTGCCCACGTCCTTTGTTAGTAGCTTTAAGTTGTAATAGGACCATAACAGTTTCAACCTCGACCAGCAGCAGTTAGCAAGCTCCCTTTTTATTCTCCATTCTCTGCATCCTTGCTCCTCCAACCCACTCCCCTTGGTATTCACTAATGGTACCCTATTCTCTACATAGTGCACTATATAAGGAATAGGGTGCTATTCGGGATTCAGAACAGTGTTTGGTCCGTAGGTGGAGAAGATGGAAGACGTCTGGTGACTCACCACCACCCAGGAAATACAAGATAATTGTTTAGTCCTCAGTGGAACAAAAGTAGAGGAGAAAAGAAAAGAGGGGAGGACTGGGGGGAGGGGGGAGAGGGGGAGGACTGGGTGGGAGGGGGAGGACTGGGTGGGAGGGGAGAGGGAGAGGGGGAGGACTGGGTGGGTGGGAGAGGGGAGAGGGAGAGGGGGAGGACTGGGTGGGAGAGGGAGAGGGAGAGGGGGAGGAGGACTGGGTGGGGTGGGAGGGGGAGGAGGGAGAGGGAGAGGGGGAGGACTGGGTGGGAGGGAGAGGGAGAGGGGGGGTTGGGGAGGGGAAGGAGGGGAGGACTGGGTGTGGGAGGAGAGGGGGAGGACTGGGTGAAAGGGGGTTGAAGGAGGGTAGAGTGTGGGAGGAGAGGAGTGGGTGGAAGTGGGGAGGAGTGGGAGAGGTTATAATGGAGTGGATGAAAGGAGGGAGTGGGGGGAGGAGTGGGAGAAGGACATTTGTTTATTTCACTTTTGTATATTATCTACTTCACTTGCTTTTGGCAATGTTAACATATGTTTCGCATGTTTCTCAATTCTCCCCTTGAATTGAATTGAAAGGGTGAAGGAGGGAGAGTGGGGGAGGGGAGATGATAGAATGGAGTGGGGGAGGGCAGGAGAAAGGGGGAGTAGGGGGGAGGGGGAGTAGGGGAGGTGGTAAAATGTCAGTATATGACGACAAACACTCTCTCTCACCCACTCATATGTACTCTCTCACACACCCACCCACCCATACATACTCTCTCACACACACCCACCCATACGTACTCTCTCACACACACCCACCCATACGTACTCTCTCACCCACCCATACGTACTCTCACACACCCACCCATACGTACTCTCACACACCCACCCATACGTACTCTCACACACACACACCCATACACACTCTCTCACACACACACACCCATACACACTCTCTCACACACACCCACCCATACGTACTCTCTCACACACACACCCATACGTCTCTCTCACACACCCATCGTTCTCTCTCTCTCTCTCTCACTCTCACACACACACACACACACACACACACTCTCACACACACACACACACACACACACACACACACACACACACACACACACACACACACACACACACACACACATCTCCTTGCTCATCTCTCTTGGAGGTCATTGAGGCTGAAAGCTTGTTGTCTTTTATATTTTAATCTATTTGGAGCAGCTGCAGATGACAGATGACACCCTGATGAGTTAATTTACTGTTCAATATTCATGCATTTTACCATCTCTCCCTCCCTCCATCTCTCCCTCACTCCATCTCTCCCTCCCGCTTTCTTTCTCTGATGCCCCCATTATGCCCCCTGAAGAGGGTTGATGTATTGTTCGATACACACACACACACACACACACACACACACACACACACAGGAGCACAGGCCACACACACAGGAGCATGCAGAGAGGCCAGACTCTGTGGCTTAAACATGCAGAAGTTAGCCAGCTAGCTGGCAACCCAGCTGTTTGGTGGCTGTGGCAACAGCTGTGACAGCAGAAGCTTGGCCTAGCTAGCTGGCAACCCAGCTGTGACGTAGCTAGCCGGCAACCCCAGCTGTGACCTAGCTAGCCGGCAACCCCAGCTGTGACGTAGCTAGCCGGCAACCCCAGCTGTGACGTAGCTAGCCGGCAACCCCAGCTGTGACCCTAGCCGGCAACCCCAGCTGTGACCTAGCCGGCAACCCCAGCTGTGACCTAGCTAGCCGGCAACCCCAGCTGTGACGTAGCTAGCCGGCAACCCCAGCTGTGACCCCAGCTGTGACCTAGCTAGCCGGCAACCCCAGCTGTGAGCCGGAAACCCCAGCTGTGACCTAGCTAGCCGGCAACCCCATAGCTAGCCGGCCCAGCTGTGACCTAGCTAGCCGGAAACCCCAGCTGTGACCTAGCTAGCCGGCAATCCCAGCTGTGACCTAGCTAGCCGGCAACCCCAGCTGTGACCTAGCTCCCTCTCTCTCTCTTTCCCCCTCTCTCTCTTTCCCTCTCTCTCTCTTTTCCTGTTTCCCTCTTTGGCGATGTCATTTACAAAATAGCCTCCAATACCCTACTCAACAAATTGGATGCGGTCCATCACAGTGCAATCCGTTTTGTCACCAAAGCCCCATATACTACCCACCATTGCGACCTGTACGCTCTCGTTGGCTGGCCCTCGCTTTATACTCGTCGCCAAACCCACTGGCTCCATGTCATCTACAAGACCCTGCTAGGTAAAGTCCCCCCTTATCTCAGCTCGCTGGTCACCATAGCATCTCCCACCTGTAGCACACGCTCCAGCAGGTATATCTCTCTAGTCACCCCCAAAACCAATTATTTCTTTGGCCGCCTCTCCTTCCAGTTCTCTGCTGCCAATGACTGGAACGAACTACAAAAATCTCTGAAACTGGAAACACTTATCTCCCTCACTAGCTTTAAGCACCAACTGTCAGAGCAGCTCACAGATTACTGCACCTGTACATAGCCCACCTATAATTTAGCCCAAACAACTACCTCTTTCCCAACTTTATTTTATTAATTTATTTTGCTCCTTTGCTCCCCATTATTTTTATTTCTACTTTGCACATTCTTCCATTGCAAAACTACCATTCCAGTGTTTTACTTGCTATATTGTATTTACTTTGCCACCATGGCCTTTTTTTGCCTTCCTTACCTTATCTCATTTGCACACATTGTACATAGACTTATATTTCTACTGTATTGTTGACTGTATGTTTGTTTACTCCATGTGTAACTCTGTATTATTGACTGTATGTTTGTTTTACTCCATGTGTAACTCTGTATTATTGACTGTATGTTTGTTTTACTCCATGTGTAACTCTGTGTCGTTGTATCTGTCGAACTGCTTTGCTTTATCTTGACCAGGTTGCAATTGTAAATGAGAACTTGTTCTCAACTTGCCTACCTGGTTAAATAAAGGTGAAATAAAAAAATAAAAAATACTGTAACCAATAGGCCTGGGGTAGGGACTGACTCTGGACCTGTATGTTGGAGGGCCTCGGTATACTGTAACCAATAGGCCTGGGGTAGGGACTGACTCTGGACCTGTATGTTGGAGGGCCTCGGTATACTGTAACCAATAGGCCTGGGGTAGGGACTGACTCTGGACCTGTATGTTGGAGGGCCTCGGTATACTGTAACCAATAGGTGAAGGTACTGTCCTAGGTAGTTGCTTATTGGTGCAGGCCTAAAGGGCAGTGTGGAAGACCAGGAAACATGAGATGCAGGGAAGGGGTGTAGGGACCCCAGAGCTGTGCTGGTGTAGGCTCAGCTCAAAAGGGGGCTTGGGTTCTAACTTTCTAGGTCTGTTATAATTTAGTAAAGTTTGTGCTTTTAATTATGTCTGTCTCTCTCTCTCTCTGTATCTCAATGATTGATAGACAACTGTTTTTGTTCAACTCTGGAGGACAAAGGAAGGACAATACGATGGTTTCTGAAAGCGCAAGAGAAAGTCTGCAGTCCAAACACCCACTTAGAGAGAGGGTGAGCTTAGAGAGAGGGTGAGCTTAGGCCGAGGGGACAGCTTAGGCCGAGGGGACAGCTTAGGCCGAGGGGACAGCTTAGGCCGAGGGGACAGCTTAGGCCGAGGGGACAGCTTAGGCCGAGGGGACAGCTTAGGCCGAGGGGACAGCTTAGGCCGAGGGGGAGAGAGAAAATATGGAGCGATATCTATATAGCAAAACAAACTGATAGACTCTGAGGAACAAACATGACTCATTCTGACCTTGAGAGAGAACAATGTAAAACACCAAATAATGCAGAGCAGAATTGGGCCGAAATCACTAACTATCAAAATCCAGAAAAGAGCCGTTAAATTCTACAACCACCTAAAAGGAAGCGATTCCCAAATCTTCCATAACAAAGCCATCACCTACAGAGAAATGAACCCGGAGAAGAGTCCCCTAAGCAAGCTAGTCCTGGGGCTCTGTTCACAAACACAAACAGACCCCACAGAGCCCCAGGACAGAAACACAATTAGACCCAACCAAATCATAAGAAAACAAAAAAGATAATTACTTGACATATTGGAAAGAATTAACTGAACAACTGAGCAAACTAGAATGCTATTTGGCCCTACACAGAGAGTACACAGTGGCAGAATACCTGACCACTGTGACTGACCCAAACTTAAGGAAAGCTTTGACTATGTACAGACTCAGTGAGCATAGCCTTGCTATTGAGAAAGGCCGCCGTAGGCAGACATGGCTCTCAAGAAAAGACAGGCTATGTGCTCACTGCCCACAAAATGAGGTGGAAACTGAGCTGCACTTCATACATTTCCCTCAGTAAATACAACCTATATTTATGTTTATTTATTTTCCCTTTTATACTTGAACTTTTTACACATGACAATTGTAATATATTTTGGAATTCTTGTTTACATTTTTTTTTGTGTTGTTTATTTCACTTTTGTTTATCAAGTTCACTTGCTTTGGCAATGTTAACATACGTTTCCCATGAGAGAGATTTCATCGGCTGATAGGTCCCCATGTGTAAAAAATAAGACTAGTTAACTTAGGGCATGTCAAAAACAAAACGGTACCAGCATTCAGCTCATGGCCCACACATACTGTACTGTAGAAAGGACGACAACAGGCGCCTTGAATGTCAATGTGAGTCGAACCTCATACATCGTCTTATACGCTCAATTATAAAGAGGACGAGAGAAAAGAAATACCTGGTCCTGGTCAAAAGTAGTGCACTATGTAGGGAACAGAGCCCTATGGTCCTGGTCAAAAGTAGTGCACTATGTAGGGAACAGAGCCCTATGGTCCTGGTCAAAAGTAGTGCACTATGTAGGGAACAGAGCCCTATGGTCCTGGTCAAAGGTAGTGCACTATGTAGGGAACAGAGCCCTATGGTCCTGGTCAAAAGTAGTGCCCTATGTAGGGAACAGAGCCCTATGGTCCTGGTCAAAAGGTAGTGCACTATGTAGGGAACAGAGCCCTATGGTCCTGGTCAAAGGTAGTGCACTATGTAGGGAACAGAGCCCTATGGTCCTGGTCAAAGGTAGTGCACTATGTAGGGAACAGAGCCCTATGGTCCTGGTCAAAGGTAGTGCACTATGTAGGGAACAGAGCCCTATGGTCCTGGTCAAAGGTAGTGCACTATGTAGGGAACAGAGCCCTATGGTCCTGGTCAAAGGTAGTGCACTATGTAGGGAACAGAGCCCTATGGTCCTGGTCAAAGGTAGTGCCCTATGTAGGGAACAGAGCCCTATGGTCCTGGTCAAAGGTAGTGCACTATGTAGGGAACAGAGCCCTATGGTCCTGGTCAAAGGTAGTGCACTATGTAGGGAACAGAGCCCTATGGTCCTGGTCAAAGGTAGTGCCCTATGTAGGGAACAGAGCCCTATGGTCCTGGTCAAAGGTAGTGCACTATGTAGGGAACAGAGCCCTATGGTCCTGGTCAAAGGTAGTGCACTATGTAGGGAACAGAGCCCTATGGTCCTGGTCAAAGGTAGTGCACTATGTAGGGAACAGAGCCCTATGGTCCTGGTCAAAGGTAGTGCCCTATGTAGGGAACAGAGCCCTATGGTCCTGGTCAAAGGTAGTGCACTATGTAGGGAACAGAGCCCTATGGTCCTGGTCAAAGTAGTGCACTATGTAGGGAACAGAGCCCTATGGTCCTGGTCAAAAGTAGTGCACTATGTAGGGAACAGAGCCCTATGGTCCTGGTCAAAGGTAGTGCACTATGTAGGGAACAGAGCCCTATGGTCCTGGTCAAAAGTAGTGCCCTATGTAGGGAACAGAGCCCTATGGTCCTGGTCAAAGGTAGTGCACTATGTAGGGAACAGAGCCCTATGGTCCTGGTCAAAGGTAGTGCACTATGTAGGGAACAGAGCCCTATGGTCCTGGTCAAAGGTAGTGCACTATGTAGGGAACAGAGCCCTATGGTCCTGGTCAAAAGTAGTGCCCTATGTAGGGAACAGAGCCCTATGGTCCTGGTCAAAAGTAGTGCCCTATGTAGGGAACAGAGCCCTATGGTCCTGGTCAAAGGTAGTGCACTATGTAGGGAACAGAGCCCTATGGTCCTGGTCAAAGGTAGTGCACTATGTAGGGAACAGAGCCCTATGGTCCTGGTCAAAGGTAGTGCACTATGTAGGGAACAGAGCCCTATGGTCCTGGTCAAAGGTAGTGCACTATGTAGGGAACAGAGCCCTATGGTCCTGGTCAAAGGTAGTGCACTATGTAGGGAACAGAGCCCTATGGTCCTGGTCAAAGGTAGTGCCCTATGTAGGGAACAGAGCCCTATGGTCCTGGTCAAAAGTAGTGCCCTATGTAGGGAACAGAGCCCTATGGTCCTGGTCAAAAGTAGTGCACTATGTAGGGAACAGAGCCCTATGGTCCTGGTCAAAGGTAGTGCACTATGTAGGGAACAGAGCCCTATGGTCCTGGTCAAAAGTAGTGCACAGAGCCCTATGGTCCTGGTCAAAAGTAGTGCACTATGTAGGGAACAGAGCCCTATGGTCCTGGTCAAAGGTAGTGCCCTATGTAGGGAACAGAGCCCTATGGTCCTGGTCAAAAGTAGTGCACTATGTAGGGAACAGAGCCCTATGGTCCTGGTCAAAGGTAGTGCCCTATGTAGGGAACAGAGCCCTATGGTCCTGGTCAAAGGTAGTGCACTATGTAGGGAACAGAGCCCTATGGTCCTGGTCAAAGGTAGTGCACTATGTAGGGAACAGAGCCCTATGGTCCTGGTCAAAAGTAGTGCACTATGTAGGGAACAGAGCCCTATGGTCCTGGTCAAAGGTAGTGCCCTATGTAGGGAACAGAGCCCTATGGTCCTGGTCAAAGGTAGTGCCCTATGTAGGGAACAGAGCCCTATGGTCCTGGTCAAAGTAGTGCACTATGTAGGGAACAGAGCCCTATGGTCCTGGTCAAAGGTAGTGCACTATGTAGGGAACAGAGCCCTATGGTCCTGGTCAAAGGTAATGCCCTATGTAGGGAACAGAGCCCTATGGTCCTGGTCAAAGGTAGTGCCCTATGTAGGGAACAGAGCCCTATGGTCCTGGTCAAAAGTAGTGCACTATGTAGGGAACAGAGCCCTATGGTCCTGGTCAAAAATAGTGCACTACGTAGGCAACAGAGCCCTATGGTCCTGGTCAAAAATAGTGCACTACGTAGGCAACAGAGCCCTATGGTCCTGGTCAAAAATAGTGCACTATGTAGGGAACAGAGCCCTATGGTCCTGGTCAAAAATAGTGCACTTTAGGGAACAGAGCCCTATGGTCCTGGTCAAAGGTAGTGCACTATGTAGGGAACAGAGCCCTATGGTCCTGGTCAAAGGTAGTGCACTATGGGGGAACAGAGCCCTATGGTCCTGGTCAAAGGTAGTGCACTATGTAGGGAACAGAGCCCTATGGTCCTGGTCAAAGGTAGTGCACTATGTAGGGAACAGAGCCCTATGGTCCTGGTCAAAGGTAGTGCACTATGTAGGGACCAGAGCCCTATGGTCCTGGTCAAAGGTAGTGCACTATGTAGGGAACAGAGCCCTATGGTCCTGGTCAAAGGTAGTGCACTATGTAGGGAACAGAGCCCTATGGTCCTGGTCAAAGGTAGTGCACTACGTAGGGGACAATTTGAGAAAATAAGCTTTCTTTACATTACCATGTTGCTGATTTGAATCGAGGCTTGGGATGGCTGTCCACTCTCCTGCTGATTTGAATCGAGGCTGGGGGATGGCTGTCCACTCTCCTGCTGATTTTGAATCGAGGCTGGGGGTGGCTGTCCACTCTCCTGCTGATTTTGAATCGAGGCTGGGGGTGGCTGTCCACTCTCCTGCTGATTTGAATCGAGGCTGGGGGTGGCTGTCCACTCTCCTGCTGATTTGAATCGAGGCTGGGGGTGGCTGTCCACTCTCTCCTGCTGATTTGAATCGAGGCTGGGGATGGCTGCCCACTCTCCTGCTGATTTGAATCGAGGCTGGGGGTGGCTGCCCACTCTCCTGCTGATTTGAATCGAGGCTGGGGGTGGCTGCCCACTCTCCTGCTGATTTGAATCGAGGCTGGGGGTGGCTGCCCACTCTCCTGCTGATTTGAATCGAGGCTGGGGGTGGCTGCCCACTCTCCTGCTCTTTGTATGAATCTCTCCTCACTGCTGGCAGGGAGAACACGGTGTGTCAACCTGATTCATCTTTAACGCAGGCAGGCAGGCGGGCGGGTGGGTGGGCGGGCGGGCGGACGGACGAACGCCTGGCTGTGGTGTAACCACGAAGGGTTAGCCCTCCCTACACCATTTTAAGCCATTCTGTGTGTCCCCCCCCAATGGCACCCAATAGGGCTATGGTCAAAAGTAATGCAGTATACAGAGAATAGGTCAACCCTGAACACAGAACTCTGCTGTTGCTATGGCGATGATCTGTTCTAACGAGGAGCGGGATCAGGGCAGGATGTTCCGGGCTGTGGTCTCTAGAGCTCGGCCTGGCTCCAACAACACGGGTCGTACAGGCAGCATGTTCGTGCTGCAGGTCTTTCTCACAGCGGTGGTGCATGATCAAACATCTTGACACTTCATTTGTTCCCGTTATCCAATAAACAATCAAATATCCTCCATCTTAAGGTCATCCATAAATGATCAACTTTCTGATTTTTCTGTAAACAAAAGCTTCCGTCCAGACATTGTCTCCCCCCCAGGGTAGTGTGATGGAATGGTTATTCATTTTTTAAATATCACTGCACTAAATCTTGGTAATTTGGGGAGGGGGGGAAGCCAGGCCAACGTTTAGGTCGGTAATGTTGTCCTATTGTCTCGTCTCCTTGCTCATATAAAGGAACCAGAATGCATGGAGACACAGACATGGGGACAGGGGCTTGATCTGATACAGTGAGAGAGACCCATATCTCAATGGAAAGACAATACACGTGTTCAGCCCATTAACTGTGAGGCCTGGAGCTGGAGAGAGGCTGGAGCTTGGGGGCCATCTTTAATTCTGTCCCATGATCCAGTTAGAGCCAATTAGTTTGCAGTTAGCTGCCTGCAGTGACACGGGCTGGTCCACTGAGCCATCCTGGGCAAGCTTAATAGTGCTAGCACCATGCTATCAAGGGATAATGTTGAACCGTTCCTTAACAATGGTAACATCATGCTATCAAGGGATAATGTTGAACCGTTAGGAAACTTCAGATCCTTTGTGGAAAGCATCGGAATGCATTGGAAAGCATCGGAATGCATTGGAATGCATCGGAAAGCATCGGAATGCATTGGAAAGCATCGGAATGCATTGGAAAGCATCGGAATGCATTGGAATGCATCGGAAAGCATCGGAAAGCATCGGAATGCATCGGAATGCATCGGAAAGCATCGGAATGCATTGGAAAGCATCAGAATGCATTGGAAAGCATCAGAATGCATTGGAAAGCATCGGAATGCATTGGAATGCATCGGAATGCATCGGAATGCATTGTGTGTATGGGAGTGTGTGTTGAACTGTACCTTAGCAATGCTAACACCATGCTATCAATGGATACTGTTGAACAATCCCTTAACAATGCATTCATGCATCAAGGGATACAGTTGAATGCAATGCTAACATCATGCTATCAAGGGATACTGTTGAACTGTTCCTTAGCAATGCTAACACCATGCTATCAATGGATACTGTTGAACAATCCCTTAACAATGCTAACATCATGCTATCAAGGGATACAGTTGAACCATCCCTTAATAATGCTAACACCATGCTATCAAGGGTAACAATCTAACGTGGATGACACTGGTGTTGTTCAACTAGCAGTGCCTTTAGAGGATGCTGGTGTGTTCATCTGTTAGATCACCTCCAAAAAGCAGCCTTTCTTCTTCTCTTGTTAGAGGTGTTCAGGAAGTAGATTTCCATCTCATTGTTCTCACTAATCCAACTATCAGTTGGTACCAGTACCTCATGCAAGGATGCCTTGAATGATGCTAGCTAGTCAATGGTCTTCTATGGGGGGACATGCTACAATGCTAACCTCTTGCTAACTGGTTTCTCTCTCTCTCTGCAGGGTGGAGAGGTCTACAGACCAGGTGATCAAGCCGGTCAACGTGGAGGCCTTATCCAAGTGGGTGGGCAAGATCCCTGTGGACGTACTGCGGGACATGCCCGTCATCGCCCCCATGTTGTCCCGTCTGGGGTACGACCCCCACGCCAACCCTCCCAACTACGGCCGGCCAGACCCCAAGGTCCTTGACAACACCAGGAGGGTGAGTGGGGAAACGAATGACAGTGACATGTCAACCCACAACACATACCTCAAACACACTCATCCACACAACTCTAGTCTACTGAGAAACACTGGGACGCATGTTAAACACACTCCCATACACACAATGCATTCCGATGCTTTCCAATGCATTCCGATGCATTCCGATGCTTTCCAATGCATTCCGATGCATTCCACAAAGGATCTGAAGTTTCCTCTGAAGCAGGAAGCAGATCTGAGAATTGTATTCTTCCCAGGACTCTTTCTCCAGTTGCATCGCCTTTCAAATCGCCTGTCCAATCTCTGACTCCCATTAAAATGACCTGTCCAATCTCTGACTCCCATTAAATGACCTGTCCAATCTCTGACTCCCATTAAATGACCTGTCCAATCATCTACCTCCTAGTTAAATGACCTGTTGAGTTAATATCTGTATTCATATAATTAATTCCCATTTGAATTTAATTCCCACCTGCTGATTTAGCATCTGTCTGAATTCAGTGATCATATCCAAATATATATATATATATTTTTAAACATTTATTTGACTAGGCAAGTCCATTAAGAACAAATTCTTATTTAAAATTGACGGCCTCCACCGGCCAAACCCGGACGACGCTGGGCCAATTGTTCGCTACCCTATAGGACTCCCAATCACAGCTGAATGTGATACAGCCTGGATTCGAACCAGGGACTGTAGTGATGCCTCTTGCACTGAGATAGAGTGCCTTAGACCACTGCGCCACTCGGTAGCCCAACTCCCATCCAGTCCCATCCTCCACATCTACCAGACAGACCTGTATGTGAGAGTCCTTCTGCTCTAGTACACTCGCTGACCCGGCCAGACGTCTTTGGTGCTGGAAAGCGGCGAGCACACGGGCCTCTATTTCTGGAGCAGAATATGTTTTATTCAGCGAGGAGCCCTGGTATCGGGTGTCTCTCAAGCCTCTCTCTTTAGATTTCTTATCTCTGATCCTGTGGAGCATATTCAGTCTGTTTATTTTGATGTCTCTTGTTCAGGATTTAAACTGATACATTCCAGTACTGTAGGCCCCGGAGGACCAATGACCTATGTGTTGTGTAAACGTTCATCTGATTAGCATCTCTCCGTCGACATGTTCTCATGTGATCTCTGAACCTCACCTCCACCCTGCTTGGCGTCAGTTCCAGGTTCTATACCATCTCTATGTGTGTATGTATGCATGTATGCATGTATGTATGTGATTTAAGTTTTCTTTTAACGTGACAGCCTTAGGTTTACTTTTTTTATACATTTGTTTAAAAAAATCAATCACATTTACATCAGTATTCAGACACTTTACTCAGTACTTTGTTGAAGCGCCTTTGGCAGCAATATACAGCTGGGTTTGATCTGTCTTCAATTTATAATCTTTGAAACCAACGTACAACAACAGTCCTTTTTTTAATAAGTCTGTATTGATCTCTTGTTATCCTAATTGTCTCTCAGAGGAGAACGGGCGTTGTGAAGTTACGATGCACGGTAACCATATGAAGAGTATTACAGTAAGGAGATAGCCAGCTACTCTTTAACTCTCAATCTGTTTTCCATTTGTCTTGATTCATTATTGATTATTCTCTAGTGGCTAAAGTCTAAAGAACACACACACACACACACACACACACCAAACACATGCGTAGGCACACACACACACACACACACACACACACACACACACACACACACACACACACACACACACACGTAGGTGTGTGTTTAAGCACGCTGCCCCTCTCTAAACAACTTGGGTGTAAGGAAGTGGCCTCTATTACATTTTGTGTAAGTCAAGTGTTTTATTGAGCCTTACAGCCTGTGGGTCATAGCCTGGGGGTCACAGCCTGGGGGTCACAGACCCTTACCCCTGTGTCAAGGCTGCCTGTAATTCATCAGCCCAACATGGCGTTGCTGTAGGCCTCATCACATTTCCTGTCCAGGCCCCTCCCACACAACATGTGGGGGATGGGGTGGCAGGTAGCCTAGTGGATAGAGGCAGGTAGCCTAGTGGTTGTAAGTCACCAGACGTCTTCCATCTTCTCCATCTACGGACCAAACACTGTTCTGAATCCCGAATAGCACCCTATTCCCTTTATAGTGCACTATGAAGAGAATAGGGTACCATTAGTGAATACCAAGGGGAGTGGGTTGGAGGAGCCAGGATGCAGAGAATGGAGAATAAAAAGGGAGCTTGCTAACTGCTGCTGGTCGAGGTTGAAACTGTTATGGTCCTATTACAACTTAAAGCTACTAACAAAGGACGTGGGCAGAGGTCTTCCTTTACACCTGTTTTACTTCCTGTAGTGGATAGAGACAGGTAGCCTAGTGGATAGAGACAGGTAGCCTAGTGGATAGAGGCAGGTAGCCTAGTGGTTAGAGACAGGTAGCCTAGTGGTTAGAGACAGGTAGCCTAGTGGATAGAGACAGGTAGCCTAGTGGATAGAGACAGGTAGCCTAGTGGATAGAGGCAGGTAGCCTAGTGGATAGAGGCAGGTAGCCTAGTGGATAGAGGCAGGTAGCCTAGTGGATAGAGGCAGGTAGCCTAGTGGATAGAGGCAGGTAGCCTAGTGGATAGAGGCAGGTAGCCTAGTGGATAGAGGCAGGTAGCCTAGTGGATAGAGGCAGGTAGCCTAGTGGATAGAGGCAGGTAGCCTAGTGGATAGAGGCAGGTAGCCTAGTGGATAGAGGCAGGTAGCCTAGTGGATAGAGAGTTGGTTACTGGATCAAATCCCCGAGCTGACGAGGTAAAAATCTGTTGTTCTGCCCCTGAACAAGGCAGTTAACCCACTGTTCTCCGGTAGGCCGTCATTGAAAATAAGAATTTGTTCTTAACTGACTTGCCTAGTTCAATGAAGGTTAAATTAACTGACTTGCCTAGTTAAATGAAGGTTGTGTTTCTTTGTTTCCAACTTTGTGCACAGGGGCATTGTCATGCTGAAACAGGAAAGGGTTTTCATCAAACTGTTGTCACAAAGTTGGAAACACAGAATCATCTAGAATGTCATTGTATGCTGTAGCGTTAAGATTTCCCTTCACTGGAACTAAGGGGCCTAGCCCGAACCATGAAAAACAGCCCCAGACTATTATTCCTCCTCCACCAAACTTTACAGTTGGCACTATGCATTCAGGCATGTAGCGTTCTTCTGGCAAACCCAGATTTGTCTGTCGGACTGCCAGATGGTGAAACGTGATTCATCACTCCAGAGAACTCATTTCCACTGCTCCAGAGTTCAATGGAGGCGAGTTTTACACCACTCCAACCGACGCTTAGTGATCTCAGGCTTGTGTGCGGCTGCACGGCCATGGAAACCCCTTTCATGAAGCTCCTGACAAACAGTTCTCAGTCGTGAGTATTGCAAAGGGGACAGATGATTTTAATACGCTGCACAATTCAGCACTCGGTGGATCCGTTCTGGTAGCTTGCCGTGGCCTACCACTTCACGGTTGAGCCGTTGTTGCTCCTAGACGTTTCCACTTCACAGTAACAGCACTTAGTTTACAGCTCTATCAGGGCAGAAATTTCACAAACTGAATTGTTGAAAAGGTGGCATCCTATGACGGTGCAACTTTGAAAGTCACTGATGTTCTACTGCCAATGTTTGTCTATGGAGGTTGCATGGCGGTGTGCTCGATTTTATATCATATATATGTGTATATTTACATTTTAGTGTATCATATTGACTCCAGACTTCAGTGAGTGCGTGCGTGCGTGCGTATATATTTTAGTGTGTCATATTGACTTCAGTGTGTGTGTGTATTTTAGTGTATAATATTGACTTCAGTGTGTGTATATTTTAGTGTATAATATTGACTTCAGCGTGTGTGTGTGTATTTTAGTGTATCATATTGACTTCAGTGTGTGTATATTTTAGTGTATCATATTGACTTCAGCGTGTGTGTGTGTGTGTATTTTAGTGTATCATATTGACTCCAGACTTCGCTGTGCTCCACTAGCCAGCTGGATTTATCAACTGTTGTGTTGTTTAAGGGTCTTATGGGGTTATGGTGAGGTGTTGGTTATGGTGAGGTGTTGGTTATGGTGTGGTGTTGGTTATGGTGAGGTGTTGGTTATGGTGAGGTGTTGGTTATGGTGAGGTGTTGGTTATGGGGTTTTGGTGAGGTTTTGGTGAGGTGTTGGTTTTGGTGAGGTGTTGGTTATGGGGTTTTGGTGAGGTTTTGGTGAGGTGTTGGTTATGGTGAGGTGTTGGTTATGGTGAGGTGTTGGTTATGATGGGGTTTTGGTGAGGTGTTGGTTATGGGGTTTTGCTGAGGTGTTGGTTATGGTGAGGTGTTGGTTATGGGGTTTTGGTGGGGTTTTGGTGAGGTGTTGGTTATGGTGAGGTGTTGGTTATGGGGTTTTGGTGAGGTATTGGTTATGGGGTTTTGGTGAGGTGTTGGTTATGGTGAGGTGTTGGTTATGGGGTTTTGGTGAGGTGTTGGTTATGGGGTTTTGGTGAGGTGTTGGTTATGGGGTTTTGGTGAGGTGTTGGTTATGGGGTTTTGGTGAGGTGTTGGTTATGGGGTTTTGGTGAGGTGTTGGTTCCACTTGTCTTTAGAAGACCCTCAAAATAATCAACTTTAACCCTTCAGAGGGATTAACTGTCAACTGTATTATCTGTTAATAATAGAGTATGGTAATGTGATTTTATAATGGAAAGTATGGTAATGTATTTTTATAATGGAAAGTGCTCAGTGGGGAGATGTGTGTTCCTCTCCCCTGGAGCTGAGCGGAGCCCACCTATTCCTCGTTGTGGTTGTTACCCCAGTGTGAAGTCCCATTTGACTTCTGTGGTGAGAATGTGTTTTCTTCCATATGTTTCAAGTGGAGCCGAACGGGAGAGAACTGGGAATAAATGTGAAATAGTTAATAACGCCACGGTATCTGCGTTCACACCGAGATGCCTAGCCGATGACTCGAACGGAAAGCATTCCGAGACTGATCGAGAGAGGTGTGGGAAATGGGGAGGCGAGGGAGAGGAGGGTTGGAAGAGCGGAGGACCAGGGGAGGGGAGACTAAACCGTGTCCGACCGCAAACAGAGATGAAAGCTAACTAGTTCGTCAGTCGAGGTAGCAGGCCTGGGGTTGTGAGAGAACTCCTGTTGCCCTAGCTCCTGCTCCAAGGTAAACTGTACTGCGATCGGGAGGATAGGCCTGGGGGGGGTTGGTGGTGAGGGAGGTTTGGAGGGAGGTTTGGTGGTGAGGGAGGTATGGTGGTGAGGGAGGTTTGGTGGAGGCGGGGGGGGTTTGGTGGTGAGGGAGGTTTGGAGGGAGGTTTGGTGTTGAGGGAGGTGAGGGAGGTTCGGAGGGAGGTATGGTGGTGAGGGAGGTATGGTGGTGAGGGAGGTATGGTGGTGAGGGAGGTATGGTGGTGAGGGAGGTTTGGTGGAGGCAGATATCTAGCAGGCTGTCAGAATGTTCTCATGCTCTCAGTTCATTTAGTTCGTCTAGGGCCCATCCTTCTTCCTGAAGATTGAAGATCTACAACACACAGGGGGGTAGTGATTGGTTCCTGGACTAACCCTCTGCCTCCACAAAAATGTGTGTGTGTGTGTGTGTGATAGCGCCTGTGTGTGTTTGTGTCCCATGTGGCTCCGTTGGTAGGACATGACGTGTGTTGGTAGGACATGACGTGTGTTGGTAGGGCATGACGTGTGTTGGTAGGGCATGACGTGTGTTGGTAGGGCATGACGTGTGTTGGTAGGGCATGACGTGTGTTGGTAGGGCATGACGTGTGTTGGTAGGGCATGACGTGTGTTGGTAGGGCATGACGTGTGTTGGTAGGGCATGATGTGTGTTGGTAGGGCATGATGTGTGTTGGTAGGGCATGACGTGTGTTGCCACGGGGGACCAGAATGAAAATGTATACATGTATACAAGTGGCTCTGGATAAGAGTGTGTGTGTACGTGCGCATCACATCTGATGAGTAGTATAGTGTTTCCCCATCAGATCAAAGACCGCTGCATGGCTTATTCTCCCTCTGTACCCCTCCCTCCCTCCCTCTGCTCCCCTCCCTTCCTCTGCCTCCCTCCCTCCCTCCCTCTTCCCTCATCCCTCTCCCTCTCCCTCTCCCCCTCCCCCTCCCTCCCTCTCCCTCTGCTCCCCTCCCTCCCTCTCCCTCTGCTCCCCTCTCTCCCTCTCCCTCTGCTCCCCTCCCTCCCTCTCCCTCTGTTCCCCTCCCTCCCTCTCCTTCTGCTCCCCTCCCTTCCTCCCTCTCCCTCTGCTCCTCTCCCTCTACCCCTCCCTCCCTCTCCCTCTGCTCCCCCTCCCTCCCTCTCCCTCTCCCTCTCTCCCTCTCCCTCTCCCTCTCCCTCTCCCTCTCCCTCTCCCTCTACCCCTCCCTCCCCCTCCCTCCCTCTCCCTCTGCTCCTCTCCCTCTGCTCCCCTCCCTCCCCTCTCCCTCTCTCCCTCCCCCCCCCCCCTCCCTCTCCCTCTACTCCCCCCCTCCCTCCCCCCCCTACCTCTGCTCCTCTCCCCTACCTCTACCTCTACTCCCCCTCCCTCTCCCTCCCCCTCCCTCTACCTCTGCTCCCTCCCTCTCCCTCTCCCTCTACTCCCCCTCCCTCTCCCTCTACTCTCCCCCCTCCCTCTACCTCTGCTCCTCTCCCTCTACTCCCCCCCCCCCCCACTCCCTCTCCCTCTACTCCCCCCCTCCCTCTACCTCTGCTCCTCTCCCTCTACTCCCCCACTCCCACTCCCCTCCCCTCCCTCCCCTACTCCCCCCCGACTCCCCCTCCCTCTCCCTCTACTCCCTCTCCCTCTACTCCCCTCCCTCTACTCCCCCTCTGCTCCCCTCCCTCCCTCTCCCTCTACTCCCCCTCCCCTCCTCTGCTCCCCCCTCCCTCCCTCCCTCCCTCTCCCTCTGCTCCCCTCCCTCCCTCCCTCCCTCTCTCTCTGCTCCCCTCCCTCCCTCTCCCTCTGCTCCCCTCCCTCCCTCCCCTCCCTCTCTCCCCTCCCTCCCTCCCTCTACCTCTACTCCCCCTCTCCCTCTCCCTCTACTCCCCCCACTCCCCTCTACTCCCCCCCCCCCTCTCCCTCTACCTCTGCTCCCCTCCCTCCCTCCCTCCCTCTCTCTCTGCTCCCCTCCCTCCCTCTCCCTCTGCTCCCCCTCCCTCCCTCTCCCTCTACTCCCCTCCCTCTCCCTCTCCCTCTCCTCTCTCCTCTCCCTCCCTCCCTCTCCCCCCACTCCCTCTCCCTCTACTCTCCCTCTCCCTCTACTCCCCCCTCCCTCCCTCTCCCTCCTCCCCCCCCCCCACTCCCTCCCTCCCTCTGCTCCCCCCTCTCCCTCTACTCCCCCCCACTCCCTCTCCCTCTACTCCCCCCCCCCCTCCCCTCCCTCTCCCTCTCTACTCCCCCACTCCCTCTCCCTCTACTCCCCCTCTCCCTCTACTCCCCCCCTCTCCCTCTCCCCCCACTCCCCCTCCTCTACCTCTCTCCCTCTCCTCTCCCTCCCACTCCCTCTCCCTCTACTCCCCCACTCCCTCTCCCTCTACTCCCCCTCCCTCTACCTCTACTCCTCTCCCTCTACTCCCCCACTCCCTCTCCCTCTACTCCCCCCCCCTCTCCCCTCTCCCTCTACTCCCCCCTCTCCCTCTCCCCTCTACTCCCCCCCACTCCCTCTACTCCCCCTCTCCCTCTACCTCTGCTCCTCTCCCTCTACTCCCCCTCTCCCTCTACTCCCCCCCCCTCCCTCTCCCTCTACTCCCCCCACTCCCTCTCCCTCTACTCCCTCCCTCTCCCTCTCTCCCCCCACTCCCCCCTCTCCCTCTACTCCTCCCCCCACTCCCTCTCCCTCTACTCCCCCCACTCCCTCTCCCTCCTCCCCCCACTCCCTCTCCCTCCTCCCCCTCTCCCTCTACTCCCCCCCCCCACTCCCTCTCCCTCCCTCCCCCCACTCCCTCTCCCTCTACTCCCCCCTCCCTCCTCCCTCTCCCTCTGCTCCTCTCCCTCTACTCCCCCCACTCCCTCTCCCTCTACTCTCCCTCTCCCTCTGCTCTTCCTTCCCTCCTCTCCTCCTTTCCTCCTCTCCTCCTTTCCTGATCTCTGTTACAGTACTTTGCGTGCATTAGATTAGGAGGAAGACGAGCTTAACCCCCTAGATCTGTTAGCACACCCCTCTCCTGTGTAACCCATTGTCTACTTGTCTGAGCTGTCGGTTAGTGGCTGTTTTTGAAGAGAATGAAGCACTGTGTCTGTGATGTGTATCCTGGGTTCCATTCAGAATCATTCTGAAACGGCTCGACTCTCGTGGCTGTTCTTGTATCGACGACGTGGGCAGTTCTCTGGAACGTGTTGTCGTGGTAACGGGACTTAACTGCGGAGAGATGTCGTCCCTCCATCTGTAGCGTCGCCTTGACGACGCCAGGGTTTTTCTTAAGTGATGTGTCCTCCTCTTCCAAGGCTACAGACGGGCGGGCTCTGGTCACAGACGGGCGGGCACGACGCAGCGCAGAGTACCTGGATACAGCCCTTAGCTGTGGTACATTGGCTATATACCACAAACCCCCGAGGGGCCGTATTTCTATTAGAAACTGGTTACCAACGTAATTAGAGCAGTTAAAATAATTACTTTGAAATACCCGTGATATACGTTCTGATATATCACGGCTGTAAGCCAATCAGCATTAGGGGCTCGAACCCTAAGGCACTAAATGTTTAACTAGGCAAGTCAGTTAAGAACAAATTCTTATTTTCAAATGATGGCCTAGGAACAGTGGGTTAACTGCCTTGTTCAGGGGCAGAACGACAGATTTGTACCTTGTCAGCTCGGGGGTTTGAACTTGCAACCTTCCGGTTACTAGTCTAACGCTCTAACCACTAGGCTACCCTGCAGCAAATGCCTCTCCTGTGAAGTAGTGATATGCAACATACGCTTCCTGAAACGGGTCACAAATGTAGAATAAGTCACGGGGTATGAATACTTTCTGTAAACAGACCATAAATGTATCATTTTCTATTTTCTTGGAAAGCTGTGATTGCTATTATATGATAAAATATCAGTATTTAGGGGCGGCAGGGTAGCCTAGTGGTTAGAGCATTGAACCGAAAGGTTGCAAGTTCAAATCCCCGAGCTGACAAGCTACACATCTGTCGTTCTGTCCCTGAACAAGGCAGTTAACCCACTGTTCCTAGGCCATCATTTGAAAATAAGAATTTGTTCTAAACTGACTTGCCTAGTTAAATGCAACAATTTTTTTACCTTTATTTAAAACTTGTTCAAGTCCTATAATCAACCGTGTTTGGCTGTGGATTGACTGTATTGTTTGAATGGAATTTTGGCATATTAGCAGTTCATTTTAAATATATATGGAATCATTCCTCTAAAACTGTCTTGGCTAGCTAACAAACATACAGTTTACCTTAGCTAAATACATTTAAACTCAGTTTTTCACAATTCCTGACATTTAATCCTAGTAATTTTTTTTTAGGTCAGTTAGGATCACCACTATATTTTAAGAATGTGAAATGTCAGAATAATAGTAGAGTGATTTATTTCAGCTTTTATTTCTTTCATCACATTCCCAGTGGGTCAGAAGTTTACATACAATCATTTAGTATTTGGTAGCATTGCCTTGAAATTGTATAACTTGGGTCAAATGTTTCGAGTAGCCTTCCACAAGCTTCCCACAATAAGTTGGGTGAATTTTGGCCCATTCCTCCTGACAGAACTGGTGTAACTGAGTCAGGTTTGTAGGCCTCCTTGCTTGCACACGCTTTTCTTCAGTTCTGCCCACACATTTTCTATAGGACTGAGGTCAGGGCTTTGTGATGGCCACGCCAATACCTTGACTTTATTGTCCTTAAGCCATTTTGCCACAACTTTGGAGGTATGCTTGGAGTCATTGTCCATTTGGAAGACCCATTTGCGACCAAGCTTTAACTTCCTGACTGATGTCTTGAGATGTTGCTTCAAAATATCCACATAATTTTCCTACCTCATGATGCTATCTATTTTGTGAAGTGCACCAGTCCCTCTTGCAGCAAAGCACCCCCACAACATGATGCTGCCACCCCCGTGCTTCACGGTTGGGAGGGTGTTCTTCGGCTTGCAAGCGTCCCCCTTTTTCCTCCAAACATAACGATGGTCATTATGGCCAAACAGTTCTATTTTTGTTTCATCAGACATTTCTCCAAAAAGTACGATCTTTGTCCCCATGTGCAGTTGCAAACTGTAGTCTGGCTTTTTTTATGGCGGTTTTGGAGCAGTGGCTTTTTCATGGTTGAGCGACCTTTCAGGTTATGTCGATATAGACCTCGTTTTACTGTGGATATAGATACTTTTGTACCTGTTTCCTCCAGCATCTTCACAATGTGCTTTGCTGTTGTTCTGGGATTGATTTGCACTTTTCACACCAAAGTACGTTCATCTCTAAGAGACAGAACTCGTCTCCTTCCTGAGCGGTATGAAGGCTGCGTGGTCCCATGGTGTTTATACTTGCGTACTATTATTTGTACAGATGAACTTGGTACCTTCAGGTGTTTGGAAATTGCTCCCAAGGACTTGTGGAGGTCTACAAATGTTTTTCTGAGGTCTTGGCTGATTTCTTTTGATTTTCCCATGATGTCAAGCAAAGAGGCACTGAGTTTGAAGGTAGGCCTTCATCCACAGGTACACCTCCAATTGACTTAGGCTAATTGACAGCATTTATCAGAAAGCCATGACATCATTTTCTGGAATTTTCCAAGCTGTTTATAGGCACAGGCAACATAGTGTATGTAAACTTCTGACCCCCTGGAATTGTGATACAGTGAATTATAAGTGAAATAATCTGTCTGTAAACAATTGTTGGAAAAATTACTTGTATCACACACAAAGTAGATGTCTTAACCGACTTGCCAAAACTATAGTTTGTTAACAAGAAATTTCGAGTTTTAATGACTCCAACCTAAGTGTATCTAAACTTCAGACTTCAACTATATATATATATATATATATATATATAGAGAGAGAGAGAGAGAGAGAGGGCGTGCATGTAAACTTCCTACTTCAACTGTACATATTCATTATTTTACACAATATCTTATCACAGCACTGACAAACCATAGTTGACCAATTTCCCTGACCAAAATGGCCGACCTTTATCCAACCATAAGGTTCTTAACCATTCTAGCATTCTAATTCCTAATTCTATGCTTGGTACATATAGAGAGACACTGTTAGCTCCCCAGACAGACTCCCTGGCTACAGTCAGTCTACAACAGGGGCTTCTCTCACTCTCTTTTCCCTCTCTTGTGTGTAGATGGGTGTAGATGGGTGTAGATGGGTGAGGGAGAAAAATAGTTTTCATCCATTTTGAATTCCGGTTGTAAACATAACAAAAACACTTCCTAAAATAAATCCATATTAGATACAGGTGGCGTTTTTAATACCCCACGTCAGTTGTTTATCTCGATATCAACCCCAACAAGAAAGCAAATGTGTTGCTTTGAAGATTCCTGAACAAAATGAAATGCCTACCTTGGTGATTACCATGCAAGCCTTCCAGCTTCCTGTGTTTCACATTCTTAAACTGTCAATAGAATCATTTTGTTATTTTTAAAAATCTTTAACAACCCTCATTTAGTCTTGTGAGTAATGATCTGTCTGGCTACTCCAATATTTCCATTACTTTGTGTGACAACAGCTGTGATATGGTCATTATTACAGCTCTATAGAGGACAAAATGGCACCCTATTCTCTGCATAGTGCACTGCTTTGGACAAGCCTCTGATCAAAAGTTATGCACTATATGAGGAATAGTGTTCCATATCAGGCAAACCCTTAGTCACACCGGAACAGTAAAATATAGGAGTGTTTGGTTGGTTGTTCCAGAAGAAGGCTAGGCTGTAAAATTAAACAGACTGGTTATTGGACAGTAAGAAGGCTGTAAACAGACTGGCTATTGGACAGTAGAAGGCTGTAAACAGACTGGCTATTGGACAGTAGAAGGCTGTAAACAGACTGGCTATTGGACAGTAAGAAGGCTGTAAACAGACTGGCTATTGGACAGTAGAAGGCTGTAAACAGACTGGCTATTGGACAGTAGAAGGCTGTAAACAGACTGGCTATTGGACAGTAGAAGGCTGTAAACAGACTGGCTATTGGACAGTAAGAAGGCTGTAAACAGACTGGCTATTGGACAGTAGAAGGCTGTAAACAGACTGGCTATTGGACAGTAGAAGGCTGTAAACAGACTGGCTATTGGACAGTAAGAAGGCTGTAAACAGACTGGCTATTGGACAGTAGAAGGCTGTAAACAGACTGGCTATTGGACAGTAAGAAGGCTGTAAACAGACTGGCTATGGGACAGTAAGAAGGCTGTAAACAGACTGGCTATGGGACAGTAAGAAGGCTGTAAACAGACTGGCTATGGGGCAGTAGAAGGCTGTAAACAGACTGGCTATTGGACAGTAAGAAGGCTGTAAACAGACTGGCTATTGGACAGTAAGAAGGCTGTAAACAGACTGGCTATTGGACAGTAAGAAGGCTGTAAACAGACTGGCTATTGGACAGTAAGAAGGCTGTAAACAGACTGGCTATTGGACAGTAAGAAGGCTGTAAACAGACTGGCTATTGGACAGTAAGAAGGCTGTAAACAGACTGGCTATTGGACAGTAAGAAGGCTGTAAAATTAAACAGACTGGCTATTGGACAGTAAGAAGGCTGTAAACAGACTGGCTATTGGACAGTAAGAAGGCTGTAAACAGACTGGCTATTGGACAGTAGAAGGCTGTAAACAGACTGGCTATGGGACAGTAAGAAGGCTGTAAACAGACTGGCTATGGGGCAGTAGAATGCTAAACAGACTGGCTATGGGGCAGTAGAAGGCTGTAAACAGACTGGCTATGGGACAGTAGAAGGCTAAACAGACTGGCTATTGGACAGTAAGAAGGCTGTAAACAGACTGGCTATGGGGCAGTAGAAGGCTAAACAGACTGGCTATGGGGCAGTAGAAGGCTGTAAACAGACTGGCTATTGGACAGTAAGAAGGCTGTAAACAGACTGGCTATTGGACAGTAAGAAGGCTGTAAACAGACTGGCTATGGGACAGTAGAAGGCTGTAAACAGACTGGCTATTGGACAGTAGAAGGCTGTAAACAGACTGGCTATTGGACAGTAGAAGGCTGTAAACAGACTGGCTATTGGACAGTAAGAAGGCTGTAAACAGACTGGCTATTGGACAGTAAGAAGGCTGTAAACAGACTGGCTATTGGACAGTAAGAAGGCTGTAAACAGACTGGCTATTGGACAGTAAGAAGGCTGTAAACAGACTGGCTATTGGACAGTAAGAAGGCTGTAAACAGACAGACAAGAAGGCTGTAAACAGACTGGCTATTGGACAGTAGAAGGCTGTAAACAGACTGGCTATTGGACAGTAGAAGGCTGTAAACAGACTGGCTATTGGACAGTAGAAGGCTGTAAACAGACTGGCTATTGGACAGTAGAAGGCTGTAAACAGACTGGCTATTGGACAGTAAGAAGGCTGTAAACAGACTGGCTATTGGACAGTAAGAAGGCTGTAAACAGACTGGCTATTGGACAGTAGAAGGCTGTAAACAGACTGGCTATTGGACAGTAGAAGGCTGTAAACAGACTGGCTATTGGACAGTAGAAGGCTGTAAACAGACTGGCTATTGGACAGTAGAAGGCTGTAAACAGACTGGCTATTGGACAGTAGAAGGCTGTAAACAGACTGGCTATTGGACAGTAAGAAGGCTGTAAACAGACTGGCTATTGGACAGTAGAAGGCTGTAAACAGACTGGCTATTGGACAGTAAGAAGGCTGTAAACAGACTGGCTATTGGACAGTAAGAAGGCTGTAAACAGACTGGCTATTGGACAGTAGAAGGCTGTAAACAGACTGGCTATTGGACAGTAGAAGGCTGTAAACAGACTGGCTATGGGGCAGTAGAAGGCTGTAAACAGACTGGCTATGGGGCAGTAGAAGGCTAAACAGACTGGCTATGGGGCAGTAGAAGGCTGTAAACAGACTGGCTATGGGGCAGTAGAAGGCTGTAAACAGACTGGCTATGGGGCAGTAGAAGGCTGTAAACAGACTGTCTATGGGGCAGTAGAAGGTTGTAAACAGACTGGCTATGGGACAGTAGAAGGTTGTAAACTGAAACAGACTGGCTATGGGGCAGTAGAAGGCTGTAAACTGAAACAGACTGGCTATGGGGCAGTAGAAGGCTGTAAACAGACTGGCTATGGGACAGTAGAAGGTTGTAAACTGAAACAGACTGGCTATGGGGCAGTAGAAGGCTGTAAACAGACTGGCTATGGGGCAGTAGAAGGCTAAACAGACTGGCTATGGGGCAGTAGAAGGCTGTAAACAGACTGGCTATGGGGCAGTAGAAGGCTGTAAACAGACTGTCTATGGGGCAGTAGAAGGTTGTAAACAGACTGGCTATGGGACAGTAGAAGGTTGTAAACTGAAACAGACTGGCTATGGGGCAGTAGAAGGCTGTAAACTGAAACAGACTGGCTATGGGGCAGTAGAAGGCTGTAAACAGACTGGCTATGGGACAGTAGAAGGTTGTAAACTGAAACAGACTGGCTATGGGGCAGTAGAAGGCTGTAAACAGACTGGCTATGGGGCAGTAGAAGGCTGTAAACAGACTGGCTATGGGGCAGTAGAAGGCTGTAAACAGACTGGCTATGGGGCAGTAGAAGGCTGTAAACAGACTGGCTATGGGGCAGTAGAAGGCTGTAAACAGACTGGCTATGGGGACAGTAGAAGGTTGTAAACTGAAACAGACTGGCTATGGGGCAGTAGAAGGCTGTAAACAGACTGGCTATGGGGCAGTAGAAGGCTGTAAACAGACTGGCTATGGGGCAGTAGAAGGCTGTAAACAGACTGGCTATGGGGCAGTAGAAGGCTGTAAACAGACTGGCTATGGGGCAGTAGAAGGCTGTAAACAGACTGGCTATGGGCAGTAGAAGGCTGTAAACAGACTGGCTATGGGGTAGTAGAAGGCTGTAAACAGACTGGCTATGGGGCAGTAGAAGGCTGTAAACAGACTGGCTATGGGGCAGTAGAAGGCTGTAAACAGACTGGCTATGGGACAGTAGAAGGTTGTAAACTGAAACAGACTGGCTATGGGGCAGTAGAAGGCTGTAAACTGAAACAGACTAGCTATGGGACAGTAGAAGGTTGTAAACTGAAACAGACTGGCTATGGGACAGTAGAAGGTTGTAAACTGAAACAGACTGGCTATGGGGCAGTAGAAGGCTGTAAACAGACTGGCTATGGGGCAGTAGAAGGCTGTAAACAGACTGGCTATGGGGCAGTAGAAGGCTGTAAACAGACTGGCTATGGGGCAGTAGAAGGCTGTAAACAGACTGGCTATGGGACAGTAGAAGGTTGTAAACTGAAACAGACTGGCTATGGGGCAGTAGAAGGCTGTAAACAGACTGGCTATAGGGTAGTTTGGGAAAATGCCAGATGGGCTGGTTCTGTCTTCCTGTCTAAATGATAATATATTTAAATCATCACATTTTATTTGTCACATACACATGGTTAGCAGATGTTATTTGTCACATACACATGGTTAGCAGATGTTAGGCTGGTCACAGACATGGTTAGCAGATTTATTGGAAACATACAGATGGGCTGATGTTCTGTCTTCCTGTCTACATGGTTAGCAGAGGTTATTTCAAATCATGGTTCAGATTTTATTTGTCACATACACATGGTTAGCAGATGTTATTTGTCACATACACATGGTTAGCAGATGTTAATGCGAGTGTAGCGAAATGCTTGTGCTTCTAGTTCCGACAATGCAGTAATAACCAACAAGTAATCTAACTAACAATTCCAAAACTACTGTCTTACTGTCTCACAGTGTAAGGGGATAAAGAATATGTACATAAAGATATATGAATGAGTGATGGTACAGAGCAGCATAGGCAAGATGCAGTAGATGGTATCGAGTACAGTATATACATATGAGATGAGTATGTAAACAAAGTGGCATAGTTAAAGTGGCTGTGGTTTAGTTAATATTGTGGGAACTTTTACCAGTGTGGGGACTTTGAGGAAAGTGTTTGTGCCTGTGTGTTTGAAATGCCCAGGCCGAACTTCTGATCCCAGTCCGTCCCTAGCTGTAAATGAGGGACTCATGGATGAGCTCCAAAGCCACAATCAATATATTTTAAGTGGTTTTGCATTGTCTATGATCCATGGTGAGAAAAATAAATTGGGATCAATATGTTCTCAAGTCTCTCTGCTCGTTCCACAGCAACACTGAGAAGACCTGGATGATGAGGTTGAGAATGATTGGAGAGAAATTAGAAACCTGTGGACAGTTGTCAATACACGGTCAGTGGTTCCGGTGTAAACAGTTTAAAGCAGTGGGTGGCGATCCCATCTCCTCTGACCACAGAACCCCCGACGTCGTTTCCTGACTATTCAGGAATCACCAGCGTTCGTCAACACCCAGCAGGGGATCTGCTGAGCACGGTCAACGTTCGTTATGGTATCTTGTCAGAGCTGGTTTGCGTCAGGGTTTCATGTGTAAATAGTTGACTTCAGAGGTATATCTCAGCCCTTGATTACTAGCCTCGGGATATAATATCTCAGCCCTTGATTCCTGGCCTCGGGATATAATATCTCAGCCCTTGATTACTAGCCTCGGGGTAAATATCTCAGCCCTTGATTCCTGGCCTCAGGGTAAATATCTCAGCCCTTGATTCCTGGCCTCGGAGTGTAATATCTCAGCCCTTGATTTCTGGCCTCGGGGTAAATATCTCAGCCCTTGATTACTGGCCTCGGGGTGTAATATCTCAGCCCTTGATTCCTGGCCTCGGGGTAAATATCTCAGCCCTTGACTACTGGCCTCGGGGTAAATATCTCAGCCCTTGATTCCTGGCCTCGGGGTAAATATCTCAGCCCTTGATTCCTGGCCTCGGGGTATAATATCTCAGCCCTTGACTACTGGCCTCGGGGTAAATATCTCAGCCCTTGATTCCTGGCCTCGGGGTAAATATCTCAGCCCTTGATTCCTGGCCTCGGGGTGTAATATCTCAGCCCTTGATTCCTGGCCTCGGGGTAAATATCTCAGCCCTTGACTACTGGCCTCGGGGTAAATATCTCAGCCCTTGATTCCTGGCCTCGGGGTAAATATCTCAGCCCTTGATTCCTGGCCTCGGGTATAATATCTCAGCCCTTGACTACTGGCCTCGGGGTAAATATCTCAGCCCTTGATTCCTGGCCTCGGTGTAAATATCTCAGCCCTTGATTCCTGGCCTCGGGGTAAATATCTCAGCCCTTGATTCCTGGCCTCGGGGTAAATATCTCAGCCCTTGATTCCTGGCCTCGGGGTAAATATCTCAGCCCTTGATTCCTGGCCTCGGGGTGTAATATCTCTGCCCTTGATTCCTGGCCTCGGGGTAAATATCTCAGCCCTTGATTCCTGGCCTCGGTGTAAATATCTCAGCCCTTGATTCCTGGCCTCGGGGTAAATATCTCAGCCCTTGATTCCTGGCCTCGGGGTAAATATCTCAGCCCTTGATTCCTGGCCTCGGGGTAAATATCTCAGCCCTTGATTCCTGGCCTCGGGGTGTAATATCTCTGCCCTTGATTCCTGGCCTCGGGGTGTAATATCTCAGCCCTTGATTTCTGGCCTCAGGGTAAATATCTCAGCCCTTGACTACTGGCCTCGGGGTAAATATCTCAGCCCTTGATTCCTGGCCTCGGGGTAAATATCTCAGCCCTTGATTCCTGGCCTCGGGGTATAATATCTCAGCCCTTGACTACTGGCCTCGGGGTAAATATCTCAGCCCTTGATTCCTGGCCTCGGGGTAAATATCTCAGCCCTTGATTCCTGGCCTCGGGGTGTAATATCTCAGCCCTTGATTCCTGGCCTCGGGGTAAATATCTCAGCCCTTGACTACTGGCCTCGGGGTAAATATCTCAGCCCTTGATTCCTGGCCTCGGGGTAAATATCTCAGCCCTTGATTCCAGGCCTCGGGGTAAATATCTCAGCCCTTGACTACTGGCCTCGGGGTAAATATCTCAGCCCTTGATTCCTGGCCTCGGGGTAAATATCTCAGCCCTTGATTCCTGGCCTCGGGGTATAATATCTCAGCCCTTGACTACTGGCCTCGGGGTAAATATCTCAGCCCTTGACTACTGGCCTCGGGGTAAATATCTCAGCCCTTGATTCCTGGCCTCGGTGTAAATATCTCAGCCCTTGATTCCTGGCCTCAGGGTAAATATCTCAGCCCTTGATTCCTGGTCTCGGGGTAAATATCTCAGCCCTTGATTCCTGGCCTCGGGGTAAATATCTCAGCCCTTGATTCCTGGCCTCGGGGTGTAATATCTCTGCCCTTGATTCCTGGCCTCGGGGTAAATATCTCATTCCCTGATTCCTGTCCTCGGGGTAAATATCTCATTCCCTGATTCCTGGCCTCAGGGTATAATATCTCAGCCCTTGACTACTGGCCTCGGGGTAAATATCTCAGCCCTTGATTCCTGGCCTCGGGGTAAATATCTCAGCCCTTGATTCCTGGCCTCGGGGTATAATATCTCAGCCCTTGACTACTGGCCTCGGGGTAAATATCTCAGCCCTTGATTCCTGGCCTCGGGGTAAATATCTCAGCCCTTGATTCCTGGCCTCGGTGTAAATATCTCAGCCCTTGATTCCTGGCCTCGGGGTAAATATCTCAGCCCTTGATTCCTGGCCTCGGGGTAAATATCTCAGCCCTTGATTCCTGGCCTCGGGGTAAATATCTCAGCCCTTGATTCCTGGCCTCGGGGTGTAATATCTCTGCCCTTGATTCCTGGCCTGTAAATATCTCATTCCCTGATTCCTGTCCTCGGGGTAAATATCTCATTCCCTGATTCCTGGCCTCGGGGTGTAATATCTCTGCCCTTGATTCCTGGCCTCGGGGTAAAGTCAACGGTTTGATTTTCTTCTTCACTCATCCCTTCTCAGGAATGACAACTAGAGTTTGATGAAATCGCCTGGACTGGAAGCTCCCCATGCAGACTGGGTAAACGGATGACTTTCTAAATATTCACACAGACGTGGAATAAGGATATTACATTCCACCAGCCGCACACTAGCTGGGGGTTGTAATGTATAAATCCTGGCAGTGGACTGTGACTGGTGGATCTGGGGCTGGATCTGGTCCAGGTTTTCCCGGCTGCCTCGCGTGCTACAGATCTTCTCTTCGGGAGGCGCAGTATTGTGGAAACTGAGCCAGAGGCTTGTCTAACTCCGTTTTTCCCCCCACCTCTGTTCTCTCGGGAAATCTACCAGGACAGAGAGGGAAGTCTGTCCAGAATAAAAGCTCAAAACCGTATCCGACTATCCACAGTTGGAGGCTGACAAATAAACAAAGAACAAGTGACTGAAACATAACTGGATCACCGTCGCTCTCATTAATATTCCCCAGTCCAGTCTCCCAGTCCAGTCTCCCAGTCCAGTCTCCCAGTTCAGTCTCCCAGTCCAGTCTCCCAGTCCAGTCTCCCAGTCCAGTCTCCCAGTCCAGTCTCCCAGTCCAGTCTCCCAGTCCAGTCTCCCAGTCCAGTCTCCCAGTCCAGTCTCCCAGTCCATTCTCCCAGTCCAGTCTCCCAGTCCATTCTCCCAGTCCATTCTCCCAGTCCATTCTCCCAGTCCAGTCTCCCAGTCCAGTCTCCCCCAGTCCATTCTCCCAGTCCATTCTCCCAGTCCATTCTCCCAGTCCATTCTCCCAGTCCATTCTCCCAGTCCAGTCTCCCAGTCCAGTCTCCCAGTCCAGTCTCCCAGTCTAGTCTCCCAGTCCAGTCTCCCAGTCCAGTCTCCCAGTCCAGTCTCCCAGTCCAGTCTCCCAGTCCAGTCTCCCAGTCCAGTCTCCCAGTCCAGTCTCCCAGTCCAGTCTCCCAGTCCAGTCTCCCAGTCCAGTCTCCCAGTCAGTCTCCCAGTCCAGTCTCCCAGTCCAGTCTCCCAGTCCAGTCTCCCAGTCCAGTCTCCCAGTCTAGTCTCCCAGTCTAGTCTCCCAGTCCAGTCTCCCAGTCCAGTCTCCCAGTCTAGTCTCCCAGTCCAGTCTCCCAGTCCAGTCTCCCAGTCCAGTCTCCCAGTCCAGTCTCCCAGTCCAGTCTCCCAGTCTAGTCTCCCAGTCCAGTCTCCCAGTCCAGTCTCCCAGTCCAGTCTCCCAGTCCAGTCTCCCAGTCCAGTCTCCCAGTCCAGTCTCCCAGTCCAGTCTCCCAGTCCAGTCTCCCAGTCAGTCTCCCAGTCCAGTCTCCCAGTCCAGTCTCCCAGTCCAGTCTCCCAGTCCAGTCTCCCAGTCCAGTCTCCCAGTCCAGTCTCCCAGTCCAGTCTCCCAGTCCAGTCTCCCAGTCCAGTCTCTCCCAGTCCATTCTCCCAGTCCAGTCTCCCAGTCCAGTCTCCCAGTCCAGTCTCCCAGTCCAGTCTCCCAGTCCAGTCTCCCAGTCCAGTCTCCCAGTCCAGTCTCCCAGTCCAGTCTCCCAGTCCAGTCTCCCAGTCCAGTCTCCCAGTCCAGTCTCCCAGTCCAGTCTCCCAGTCCAGTCTCCCAGTCCAGTCTCCCAGTCCAGTCTCCCAGTCCAGTCTCCCAGTCCAGTCTCCCAGTCCAGTCTCCCAGTCCAGTCTCCCAGTCCAGTCTCCCAGTCCAGTCTCCCAGTCCAGTCTCCCAGTCCAGTCTCCCAGTCCAGTCTCCCAGTCCAGTCTCCCAGTCCAGTCTCCCAGTCTAGTCTCCCAGTCCAGTCACCCTGTCCAGAAGAGGAAAGGGAGGGAGAAGAGGGAAGGGGGAGAGGAGAGGGGGAAGAGAGAATGGAGGGAGGAGAGGGAAGGGAGGAGTGGGAGAAGAGGGGAGGAGGAGGAGGAGGAGGGAGGGGGGGGGGGAGGGAGGGAGGGGGAGGAGAGGGAGGGGAGGAGAGGGAAGGAAGGAAGGGAGGAGAGGGAAGGAAGGAAGGGAGGAGAGGGAGAGGGAGAGAGAAGGGAGGGGGAGAAGAGGGGAGGGAGGGAGGGAGGGGAGGGGAGGAGAGAGAAGGGAGAAGAGGGAGGGAAGGGAGGAGAGGGAGAAGGGAGGGAGGAGAGGGACGGAGAGGGAGAAGAGGAGAGGGAAGGGAGGGAGGGAGGAGAGACTCCCTCTACATGCTCCAGTGTGGCACAGCCTTACCCAGGAAACAGTTCCATGATACATCCCAAATGACACCCTACATAGTGCACTACTTTGACCAGGGCCCATAAAGGAATAGGGTGCCATTTGGGCACTACCAGACCTCAGCTAGGGCAGTCAAGCAGCCACCCCCACAGGGAGCCTGAGGTCAGGGCAACACCAGGTGGCTCGTGGCCTGGTCAGGCAGGCGGGCGGTTGGTGCCAAGCCTGTGGTGCTTTGAGATGAGGAGCCTTGCGCTCCGACTGTGTCCCAAATGGCACCCTATTCCCGATAGCCCTCAAACTCAACTCTGGACCTCCAAGTCAGTTCCACTGCATTTTTGTCATTGTTCCCCTCTAATCAGGGACTGATTTAGACCTGGGACACCAGGTTCCCCTCTAATCAGGGACTGATTTACACCTGGGACACCAGGTTCCCCTCTAATCAGGGACTGATTTACACCTGGGACACCAGGTTCCCCTCTAATCAGGGACTGATTTAGACCTGGGACACCAGGTTCCCCTCTAACCAGGGACTGATTTAGACCTGGGACACCAGGTTTCCCTCTAACCAGGGACTGATTTAGACCTGGGATACCAAGTGGGTGAAATTAATTATCAGGTAGAACAGAAATTCCAGTAGGACCTCGTAGGGTAAGTATTGACTAACCCTGCCCTGTATAGTTCACTACTTTTGACCAGGACCTTTTGTCTAAAGTAGTGCACTATGTAGGGAATAGGGTGCCATTTGGGAAACATACATCCTGTGCTTTGAGAAGAGTCCTGTAGCTCTGTGACTGGCCCTGGAGTCTGGCTTCTCAGCCCTGTGACTGGCCCTGGAGTCTGGCCTCTCAGCCCTGTGACTGGCCCTGGAGTCTGGCCTCTCAGCCCTGTGACTGGCCCTGGAGTCTGGCCTCTCAGCCCTGTGACTGGCCCTGGAGTCTGGCCTCTCAGCCCTGTGACTGGCCCTGGAGTCTGGCCTCTCAGCCCTGTGACTGGCCCTGGAGTCTGGCCTCTCAGCCTGTGACTGGCCCTGGCCTCTCAAGTCTGGCCTCTCAGCTCTGTAGCTCTGTGACTGGCCCTGGAGTCTGGCCTCTCAGCCTGGCCCTGGAGTCTGGCCTCTCAGCCCTGTGACTGGCCCTGGAGTCTGGCCTCTCGGCCCTGGAGTCTGGCCTCTCAGCCCTGTGACTGGCCCTGGAGTCTGGCCTCTCAGCCCTGTAGCTCTGTGACTGGCCCTGGAGTCTGGCCTCTCAGCCCTGTGACTGGCCCTGGAGTCTGGCCTGTCAGCTCTGTAGCCCTGTGACTGGCCCTGGAGTCTGGCCTCTCAGCCCTGTGACTGGCCCTGGAGTCTGGCCTCTCAGCCCTGTGACTGGCCCGGAGTCTGGCCTCTCAGCCCTGTAGCTCTGTGACTGGCCCTGGAGTCTGGCCTCTCAGCTCTGTGACTGGCCCTGGAGTCTGGCCTGTCAGCTCTGTAGCCCTGTGACTGGCCCTGGAGTCTGGCCTCTCAGCCCTGTGACTGGCCCTGGAGTCTGGCCTCTCAGCCCTGTGACTGGCCCTGGAGTCTGGCCTCTCAGCTCAGCCCTGTGACTGGCCCTGGAGTCTGGCCTCTCAGCTCAGCCCTGTGACTGGCCCTGGAGTCTGGCCTCTCAGCTCAGCCCTGTGATTGGCCCTGGAGTCTGGCCTCTCAGCTCAGCCCTGTGACTGGCCCTGGAGTCTGGCCTCTCAGCTCAGCCCTGTGACTGGCCCTGGAGTCTGGCCTCTCAGCTCAGCCCTGTGACTGGCCCTGGAGTCTGGCCTCTCAGCTCAGCCCTGTGACTGGCCCTGGAGTCTGGCCTCTCAGCTCAGCCCTGTGACTGGCCCTGGAGTCTGGCCTCTCCTTCAGAGCTCCCTGGCAGCGGGGGTGCATTAAATACAGTAACACTCCAGCACATATGGAAAAGCAGACTGTGTGTGTGTGTGTGTGTGTGTGTGTGTGTGTGTGTGTGTGTGCACGCACGCACGCCAGGAGCATGATGACAGATAAGTGGAGCTCTGCTAGTGTCTCTGTTCACGGGGGATAGAGTTATGATTTATCGTCCTAATCTCCTTATGGCACATATCTACTGAAGGCCACACACACACGCACAGGAGTATGTCAGTCTCGAGCTGGACCAACCTAACATGAATCAATGGAGACACTGACAAAAACTGATCCCAAATCAGCCAAATGCATTAGGGTTACCATCTGGTCCTATAAAAGGGGGTGATAGGGTCCTGGGAGAGGGAATAGGACAGTTCTGAGCACTTGACCTAGGATGCATCCAAAATGGCACCCTATTCCCTATAAAGTGCTCTACTTTAGACCCTATTCCCTATATAGTGCTCTACTTTATTAAAATCAAATCCAAATCAATGTATTTATAAAGCCCTTCGTACATCAGCTGATATCTCAAAGTGCTGTACAGAAACCCAGCCTAAAACCCCAAACAGCAAGCAATGCAGGTGTAGAAGCACGGTGGCTAGGAAAAACTCCCTAGAAAGGCCAGAACCTAGGAAGAAACCTAGAGAGGAACCAGGCTATGAGGGGTGGCCAGTCCTCTTCTGGCTGTGCCGGGTGGAGATTATAACAGAACATGACCAAGATGTTCAAATGTTCATAGATGACCAGCAGGGTCAAATAATAATAATCACAGTGGATGTCGAGGGTGCAACAGGTCAGCACCTCAGGAGTAAATGTCAGTTGCCTTTTCATAACCGATCATTCAGAGGATCTCTACCGATCCTGCTGTCTCTAGAGAGTTGAAAACAGCAGGTCTGACACAGGTAGAACGTCTGGTGAACAAGTCAGGGTTCCATAGCCGCAGGCAGAACAGTTGAAACTGGAGCAGCACCACGGCCAGGTGGACTGAGGACAGCAAGAGTCATCATGCCAGGTAATCCTGAGGCATGGTCCTAGGGCTCAGGTCCTCCGAGAGAAAGAAAGAAAGAATTAGAGAGAGCATACTTCTATCCACACAGGACACCGGATAAGACAGGAGAAATACTCCAGATATAACAGACTGACCTTAGCCCCCCGACACATAAACTACTGCAGCATAAATACTGGAGGCTGAGACAGGAGGGGTCAGGAGACACTGTGGCCCCATCCAAGGCCAAACAGGGCCAAACCGGCAGGATATAACCCCACCCTACTTTGCCAAAGCACAGCCCCCACACCACTAGAGGGATATCTTCAACCACCAACTTACCATCCGGAGACAAGGCCGAGTATAGCCCACAAAGATCTCCGCAACGGCACAACCCAAGGGGGGGTGCCAACCCGGACAGGAAGATCACGTCAGTGACGCACCCCTCCTTGGGACGGCATGGAAGGGCACCAGTAAGCCAGTGACTCAGCCCCTGTAATAGGGTTAGAGGCAGAGAATCCTAGTGGAAAGAGGGGAACCGGCCAGGCATAGACAGCAAGGGCGGTTCGTTGCTCCAGAGCCTTTCCGTTCACCTTCACACTCCTGGGCCAGACTGCACTCAATCATATGACCCACTGAAGAGATGAGTCTTCAGTAAAGACTTAAAAGTTGAGACCGAGTTTGCGTCTCTCACATGGGTAGGCAGACTATTCCATAAAAATGGAGCTCTATAGGAGAAAGCCCTGCTTCTAGCTGTTTGCTTAGAAATTCTAGGGACAATAAGGAGGCCTGCGTCTTGTGACCGTAGCGTACGTGTAGGTATGTACGGCAGGACCAAATCAGAGAGATAGGTAGGAGCAAGCCCATGTAATGCTTTGTAGGTTAGCAGTAAAACCTTGAAATCAGCCCTTGCTTTGACAGGAAGCCAGTGTAGAGAGGCTAGCACTGGAGTAATATGATCACATTATTTGGTTCTAGTCAGGATTCTAGCAGCCGTGTTTAGCACGAACTGAAGTTTATTTAGTGCTTTATCCGGGTAGCTGGAAAGTAGAGCATTGCAGTAGTCTAACCTAGAAGTAACAAAAGCAGGATACATTTTTCTGCATCATTTTTGCACAGAAATTTTTGGATTTTTGCAATGTTACGTAGATGGAAAAAAGCTGTCCTTGAAACAGTCTTGATATGTTCGTCAAAAGAGAGATCAGGGTCCAGAGTAACACCGAGGTCCTTCACAGTTTTATTTGAGACGACTGTACAACCATCAAGATTAATTGTCAGATTCAACAGAAGATCTCTTTGTTTCTTGGGACCTAGAACAAGCATCTCTGTTTCATCCGAGTTTAAAAGTAGAAAGTTTGCAGCCATCCACTTCCTTATGTCTGAAACACAGGCTTCCAGCGAAGTTTAGTATACTTTAGACCCTATTCCCTATATAGTGCACTACTTTAGACCCTATTCCCTATATAGGGCACTACTTTAGACTCTATTCCCTATATAGTGCACTACTTTAGACGCTATTCCCTATATAGTGCACTACTTTAGACCCTATTCCCTATATAGTGCACTACTTTAGACCCTATTCTCTATATAGTGCACTACTTTAGACCCTATTCCCTATATAGTGCACTACTTTAGACCCTATTCCCTATATAGTGCACTACTTTAGACACTATTCCCTATATAGTGCACTACTTTAGACACTATTCCCTATATAGTGCACTACTTTAGACCCTATTCCCTATATAGTGCACTACTTTAGACCCTATTCCCTATATAGTGCACTACTTTAGACCCTATTCCCTATATAGTGCACTACTTTAGACACTTCCATATATAGTGCACTACTTTAGACACTTCCATATATAGTGCACTACTTTAGACGCTATTCTCTATATAGTGCACTACTTTAGACGCTATTCCCTATATAGTGCACTACTTTAGACCCTATTCCCCATATAGTGCACTACTTTAGACCCTATTCCCTATAAAGTGCACTACTTTAGACCCTATTCCCTATATAGTGCACTACTTTAGACCAGGGCCCACAGGGCTTGGGCATGGCACTAGGACTAGGGTGCCACTTTGGATGTAAGCCAGGAGAGAGAGAGACTGGTTCAACAGTGGGTTGGAGGAAGGCCCATAGAGAAATACGAACTGTAGTCACATGCTTCCTCGTTTGTTTTTTTTACCAGCAAGGGTAGAGGGGTGTTGCCAAAACTACCCCCCCCCCTGCAAAATGGTACCAAGGGGAGAAAATAAACATCTCTGTCTCTCACACTCACATGTTGAAAACCATTACAGATAAATTCAATTTTCTGTCTCTTAGACAACTACAGGCAAGAATGGACAATTTTAGTATGTACCCACCCACCTACATACAACCTTATGGACATGTGTACACACAGACACACACAGACAGACAGACACACACAGACAGACAGACACACACACACACACAGACACACACACAGACACACACACACACACACACACACACTGTAACATCTACCGTCAAGGAGGTATTACAGCAGCAGCCTTGTGATTAGGTAGGAATAGGTTTCCCAGTTTACATCGTTTTGTGGTGGTAGGACTATTTGGTAGATGTGTTTTTAGTGTTTGAATCGAACATTCAATATATTTTAAATATATTCAAATACGGGAGAAGCTGTGTAATCTGTAGAGAATGTGTACCTTAGCCTAAATGAAATATGAAGATGTGTGATGTTTGCTGGCACACTCTCTCCGTCTAGAGATGGAGGAACACAGGACAGATGGGAGAGCCAGTGTGTCAGCATGCCCAGCTTGGAGTAGAGGAGTCTGGGTAGCTTCAGCATGCTGTTTCCCCTGGCAGCGGATCCTAACTGGAGGGAGAACCAGGACGCTTAACATACTGCGTTTCCAGACCACAGAGCCCTCTGGCCCTGGTCTAAAGTAGTGCACTACGTAGGGAACAGAGCCCTATGGTCCTGGTCTAAAGTAGTGCACTACGTAGGGAACAGAGCCCTATGGTCCTGGTCTAAAGTAGTGCACTACGTAGAGAACAGAGCCCTATGGTCCTGGTCTAAAGTAGTGCACTACGTAGGAACAGAGCCCTATGGTCCTGGTCAAAAGTAGTGCACTATGTAGGGAACAAGGTGCCATGCTTTTCCCTGTCTCAGTGCTGCCCTCACCTGACCAGACAGCCATGCTGTTCCCTGTCTCAGTGCTGCCCTCACCTGACCAGACAGCCATGCTGTTCCCTGTCTCAGTGCTGCTCTCACCTGACCAGACAGCCATGCTGTTCCCTGTCTCAGTGCTGCCCTCACCTGACCAGACAGCCATGCTGTTCCCTGTCTCAGTGCTGCCCTCACCTGACCAGACAGCCATGCTGTTCCCTGTCTCAGTGCTGCTCTCACCTGACCAGACAGCCATGCTGTTCCCTGTCTCAGTGCTGCCCTCACCTGACCAGACAGCCATGCTGTTCCCTGTCTCAGTGCTGCCCTCACCTGGCCAGACAGCCATGCTGTTCCCTGTCTCAGTGCTGCCCTCACCTGACCAGACAGCCATGCTGTTCCTTCTCTCAGTGCTGCCCTCACCTGACCAGACATCCATGCTGTTCCCTGTCTCAGTGCTGCCCTCACCTGACCAGACAGCCATGCTGTTCCTTCTCTCAGTGCTGCCCTCACCTGACCAGACAGCCATGCTGTTCCTTCTCTCAGTGCTGCCCTCACCTGACCAGACAGCCATGCTGTTCCTTCTCTCAGTGCTGCCCTCACCTGACCAGACAGCCATGCTGTTCCCTGTCTCTCAGTGCTGCCCTCAACTGACCAGACAGCCATGCTGTTCCCTGTTTCAGTGCTGCCCTCACCTGACCAGACAGCCATGCTGTTCCCTCTCTCAGTGCTGCCCTCACCTGACCAGACAGCCATGCTGTTCCCTCTCTCAGTGCTGCCCTCACCTGGCCAGACAGCCATGCTGTTCCTTCTCTCAGTGCTGCCCTCACCTGACCAGACAGCCATGCTGTTCCCTCTCTCAGTGCTGCCCTCACCTGACCAGACAGCCATGCTGTTCCTTCTCTCAGTGCTGCTCTCTGTGCTGCCCTCACCTGGCCAGACAGCCATGCTGTTCCTTCTCTCAGTGCTGCCCTCACCTGACCAGACAGCCATGCTGTTCCCTGTCTGAGTGCTGCCCTCACCTGACCAGACAGCCATGCTGTTCCCTCTCTCAGTGCTGCCCTCACCTGGCCAGACAGCCATGCTGTTTCCTGTCTCAGTGCTGCCCTCACCTGGCCAGACAGCCATGCTGTTCCCTCTCTCAGTGCTGCCCTCACCTGACCAGACAGCCATGCTGTTCCCTCTCTCAGTGCTGCCCTCACCTGACCAGACAGCCATGCTGTTCCCTCTCTCAGTGCTGCCCTCACCTGGCCAGACAGCCATGCTGTTCCTTCACTCAGTGCTGCCCTCACCTGACCAGACAGCCATGCTGTTCCTTCACTCAGTGCTGCCCTCACCTGACCAGACAGCCATGCTGTTCCCTCTCTCAGTGCTGCCCTCACCTGACCAGAGAACCATGCTGTTCCCTCTCTCAGTGCTGCTCTCTCAGTGCTGCCCTCACCTGGCCAGACAGCCATGCTGTTCCTTCTCTCAGTGCTGCCCTCACCTGGCCAGACATCCATGCTGTTCCCTGTCTGAGTGCTGCCCTCACCTGACCAGACAGCCATGCTGTTCCCTCTCTCAGTGCTGCCCTCACCTGGCCAGACAGCCATGCTGTTCCCTCTCTCAGTGCTGCTCTCACCTGGCCAGACAGCCATGCTGTTCCCTGTCTGAGTGCTGCCCTAACCTGACCAGACAGCCATGCTGTTCCCTCTCTCAGTGCTGCCCTCACCTGGCCAGACAGCCATGCTGTTCCCTGTCTGAGTGCTGCCCTCACCTGGCCAGACAGCCATGCTGTTCCCTCTCTCAGTGCTGCCCTCAACTGGCCAGACAGCCATGCTGTTCCCTGTCTCAGTGCTGCCCTCACCTGACCAGACAGCCATGCTGTTCCCTGTCTGAGTGCTGCCCTCACCTGGCCAGACAGATTATCAATCTCTCGCTCTTCCCCGGGTCTTTCCTTCCAAAATCAAAATGTTTTTTGGACAACGAGAGGTTTAGAAGACTCCTGGCTAGGAGTTCGGGTAATCTAAGACGGGAGAGACTTCATGTTACCATGCCGTGCGACCATCCGAGACCATAGCAATGCAATCATTTTCCTGTTTGCACAAAGCAAGAGAAGTCCCTTTGTTAGATTTCTGTCTGGTGTAGCACCCAGCAGAGGTGAAGAGAGGTGTGGGGCTTGGGGGCTTGGGGGGGGGGCCTGGAATGATGTACTCAGTTTGCCAAGTTCTTTGAAAACCTGCAAACCCCTTCCAGCGTGCGCACACACACACACACACACACACACACACACACACACACACACACACACACACACACACACACACACACACACTCTGGGCAATTCCAGGAGTCTCTCACGTAGTGGAAGCCAGGATAAGAGGTCACTGACTTGTCCTGGTCAGTGACAGGGATCCCCTTCCTCCTTTCCTCAAATCTTCCCTCCTCTCCCTCCTTTCCTCCCTCTCATTCTCCTCTCTCCCTCCTTTCCTCCCTCTCCTTCTCCTCTCTCCCTCCTTTCCTCCTCCCTCCTTTCCTCTCTCTCTCCTTTCCTCCCTCTCTCCTCCTCCCCTCCTTCTCCTCCCTCTCCTTCTCCCTCTCCTCCCTCTCCCTTCTCTCTTTCCTTTCCTCCCCCTCCTTTCCCTCCCTCTCCTTCTCATCTCTCTCCCTCCTTTCCTCCCTCTCCTTCTCATCTCTCTCTCCTTTCCTCCCTCTCTCCTTTCCTCCCTCTCGCCTTCTCTCTCGCTGATGTTGTCCCCCAGTGGACATGGTACTTTGAAACGCTCCGTCAGCCAGATGTCGACGTGTTGGCTGCTTCCTATGTCAAGTCACCAGGACAACCATAACCCATTCATGCCCTGCTCTCCCTCTACTTCTCCGATTCCCTCTACAGTACCTCTTTCTCTCTCTCTCTGTGGCTCTGTGGCTCTTAAACTCTCTCCTCGTCTGTCTGTCTCTCTCTCTCTGTCTCTCGTTCTGTGTGTCTCTCTCTCTGTGTGTCTCAATTCAATTCAATTCAAGGGCTTTATTGGCATGGGAAACGTGTTAACATTGCCAAAGCAAGTGAGGTAGATAATATATAAAGTGAAATAAACAATAAAAATTAACAGTAGACATTACACACAGAAGTTTCAAAACAATAAAGACATTACAAATGTCATATTATATATATATATACAGTGTTTTAACAATGTACAAATGGTAAAGGACACAAGATAAAATAAATAAGCATAGATATGGGTTGTATTTACAATGGTGCGTGTTCTTCACTGGTTGCCCTTTTCTCGTGGCAACAGGTCACAAATCTTGCTGCTGTGATGGCACACTGTGGAATTTCACCCAGTAGATATGGGAGTTTTTCAAAATTGGATTTGTTTTCGAATTCTTTGTGGATCTGTGTAATCTGAGGGAAATATGTCTCTCTAATATGGTCATACATTGGGCAGGAGGTTAGGAAGTGCAGCTCAGTTTCCACCTCATTTTGTGGGCAGTGAGCACATAGCCTGTCTTCTCTGAGAGCCATGTCTGCCTACGGCGGCCTTTCTCAATAGCAAGGCTATGCTCGCTGAGTCTGTACATAGTCAAAGCTTTCCTTAATTTTGGGTCAGTCACAGTGGTCAGGTATTCTGCCGCTGTGTACTCTCTGTGTAGGGCCAAATAGCATTCTAGTTTGCTCTGTTTTTTTGTTAATTCTTTCCAATGTGTCAAGTAATTTTTATTAGTTATTTTGTTTTTTTTCATGATTTTGTTAATTCTAATGTGCTGTTATCTTTTTGTCCTGGGGCTCTGTAGGGTGTGTTTGTGAACAGAGCCCCAGGACCAGCTTGTTTAGGGGACTCTTCTCCAGGTTCATCTCTCTGTAGGTGATGGCTTTGTTATGGAAGGTTTGGGAATCGCTTCCTTTTAGGTGGTTATAGAATTTAACGTCTCTTTTCTGGATTTTGAGAATTAGTGGGTATCGGCCTAATTTTGCTCTGCATGCATTATTTGGTGTTCTACGTTGTACACGGAGGATATTTTTGCAGAATTCTGCGTGCAGTCTCAATTTGGTGTTTGTCCCATTTTGTGAAGTCTTGGTTGGTGAGCGGACCCCAGACCTCACAACCATAAAGAGCTATGGGCTCTATGACTGATTCAAGTATTTTTAGCCAAATCCTAATTGGTATGTTGAAATGTATGTTCTTTTTGATGGCATAGAATGCCCTTCTTGCCTTGTCTCTCAGATCGTTCACAGCTTTGTGGAAGTTACCTGTGGCGCTGATGTTTAGGCCAAGGTATGTATAGTTTTTTGGGTGCTCTAGGGCAACAGTGTCTAGATGGAATTTGTATTTGTGGTCCTGGTGACTGGACCTTTTTTGGAACACCATTATTTTGGTCTTACTGAGATTTACTGTCAGGGCCCAGATCTGACAGAATCTGTGCATAAGATCTAGGTGCTGCTGTAGGCCCTCCTTGGTTGGTGACAGAAGCACCAGATCATCAGCAAACAGCAGACATTTGACTTCGGATTCTAGTAGGGTGAGGCCGGGTGCTGCAGACTTTTCTAGTGCCCGCGCCAATTCGTTGATGTATATGTTGAAGAGGGTGGGGCTTAAACTGCATCCCTGTCTCACCCCACGACCCTGTGTGAAGAAATTTGTGTGTTTTTTGCCAATTTTAACCGCACACTTGTTGTTTGTGTACATGGATTTTATAATGTCGTATGTTTTACCCCCAACACCACCTTCCATCAGTTTGTATAGCAGACCCTCATGCCAAATTGAGTCAAAGGCTTTTTTGAAATCAACAAACTCGGTCTGTTTCTCTCTTTCTCTCTCTCTTTTTCTCTGTGTCTCTCTCTCTCTCTGTGTATGTCTCTCTCTCTGTGTGTGTATGTCTCTCTCTCTATGTGTGTATGTCTCTCTCTCTCTGTGTCTCTCTCTCTCTCTCTCTCTCACTCTCTCACTCTCTCACTCACTCACTCACTCACTCACTCACTCACTCACTCACTCACTCACTCACTCACTCACTCACTCTCACACACACACACATCAGCTAGCATGTTTCCTTTCACTAAGTCGATAACGCTCCCCATCAGCTAACATGCCAAGACTCGTCGTAGGAGGCTGTCGATGTTTCTTTTAGGGATGAGAAAACACACCAGTCAGTCAGACTCCAACAGCACTAAGGCGGCTCTTTAATTAGCTCATCCTGCTGGACTTAGTGAGAGGATGTGGACATTTGATTTGTTGATGCCAGTTCCAAGGCTGATTGCAAAACAACAGAGAAAGATGGAATCATGTGGGGTTGAATAGTCTTATTAAGTAAAGAGGAAATTCAGCTCTTGGAGAACGGTGGAAGTTACTGAAAGTGCTTTATTGTTGAGTCAAACGCAACGTGTTTTGGCCCATTTTAGCTTTCATCAGGGTTTTAGGTCAAATAAATCTTACATTTAGTTTGCACTTCATCTGTAGTTGGATAGACATTAAAGGTCTGGAGCTTTGGATCTTCTGCCCATGATGTTCCTTAACATAACTTACCTAGACTCTAAACCAGACCTTTGTTTCCCCAGGTCTTTAAAGGTTACCTCTAAACCAGTCCTTTGTTTCCCCAGGTCTTTAAAGGTTACCTCTAAACCAGTCCTTTGTTTCCCCAGGTCTTTAAAGGTTACCTCTAAACCAGTCCTTTGTTTCCCCAGCAGGTCTTTAAAGGTTACCTCTAAACCAGTCCTTTGTTTCCCCAGGTCTTTAAAGGTTACCTCTAAACCAGTCCTTTGTTTCCCCAGCAGGTCTTTAAAGGTTACCTCTAAACCAGTCCTTTGTTTCTCCAGGTCTTTAAAGGTTACCTCTAAACCAGTCCTTTGTTTCCCCAGCAGGTCTTTAAAGGTTACCTCTAAACCAGTCCTTTGTTTCCCCAGCAGGTCTTTAAAGGTTACCTCTAAACCAGTCCTTTGTTTCTCCAGGTCTTTAAAGGTTACCTCTAAACCAGTCCTTTGTTTCCCCAGCAGGTCTTTAAAGGTTACCTCTAAACCAATCCTTTGTTTCCCCAGCAGGTCTTTAAAGGTTACCTCTAAACTCAAATCAAATCAAATTTATTTATATAGCCCTTCGTACATCAGCTGATATCTCAAAGTGCTGTACAGAAACCCAGCCTAAAACCCCAAACAGCAAGCAATGCAGGTGTAGAAGCACGGTGGCTAGGAAAAACTCTCTAGAAAGGCCAAAACCTAGGAAGAAACCTAGAGAGGAACCAGGCTATGTGGGGTGGCCAGTCCTCTTCTGGCTGTGCCGGGTGGAGATTATAACAGAACATGGCAAAGATGTTCAAATGTTCATAAATGACCAGCATGGTCGTATAATAATAAGGCAGAACAGTTGAAACTGGAGCAGGAGCACGGTCAGATGGACTGGGGACAGCAAGGAGTCATCATGTCAGGTAGTCCTGGGCATGGTCCTAGGGCTCAGGTCAGTTGAAACTGGAGCAGCAGCACGGCCAGGTGGACTGGGGACAGCAAGGAGTCATCATGTCAGGTAGTCCTGAGGTATGGTCCTAGGGCTCAGGTCCTCCGAGAGAGAGAAAAAGAGAATTAGAGAGAGCACGCTTAAATTCACACAGGACACCGGATAGGACAGGAGAAGTACTCCAGATATAACAAACTGACCCTAGCCCCCCGACACATAAACTACTGCAGCATAAATACTGGAGGCTGAGAAACCAGTCCTTTGTTTCTCCAGGTCTTTAAAGGTTACCTCTAAACCAGTCCTTTGTTTCCCCAGCAGGTCTTTAAAGGTTACCTCTAAACCAGTCATTTGTTTCTCCTCTAAACCAGTAATTTGTTTTCCCAGGTCTTTAAAGGTTACCTCTAAACCAGTCCTTTGTTTCTCCAGGTCTTTAAAGGTTACCTCTAAACCAGTCCTTTGTTTCCCCAGCAGGTCTTTAAAGGTTACCTCTAAACCAGTCATTTGTTTCTCCTCTAAACCAATCATTTGTTTCCCCAGGTCTTTAAAGGTTACCTCTAAACCAGTCATTTGTTTCTCCTCTAAACCAATCATTTGTTTCCCCAGGTCTTTAAAGGTGAATTTCAGCTACCTGAGTTTCTAAGAGAACAATCTCAGGTACAGTAGCTATTCTGCCTGTAGTTCTGTTCTGCAGTTTTATTTCCCAAATTCAACTCAAACATTTTTATCACTTTCTTTTTGATTGATTTAGTTGCACCCATCGTCTATCTTTATTAGTGGCAAAATAGTGTCCGCTGTTCGTTGGAAATCTGTTTACACAATTTTCCATCTGCTTGTCTTAGTTTTTAATGTTGGTCATAATGACATTCTGCGTATGCTTTGCCCTCGCTGTCTGCTGTACTGTAGCCTGACTGTTGTTCTCCGGTCTCATTTCTCACCTTGTGTTCATATTTTTGGAATGCGTCCTCCCCACATTAGCGGTTAGCGCGCTCTTGTTATTTTCCATCTCCTGTTCTTCTCTTTGTCACCAGACTGATGTGTTCTGTTGGAAGGAAGAGTACCACTGCCACCATGTGGCAGCAAGCACACATAGCAAGCTGCCAGCAACACTGTGTGTGTGAGTGTGAGTGTGTGTGTGAGCAGAGCCATGATGAATTTGACTTCTTTCAACAGTTCATACCTTTTGGCACAAATGATTGATTTCCAACACATTCCCACTCTGATCGGATTTGATCTCCTCTCGTAATGAAACATCCCCTCTCCTCTAGTCCCAGACGAGAGAATTCCCATAATGCCTACAAGTCTGATGAGTCTTTCTCCTCTCCCCTCCAGCTTCAGAAGACTCCAGAGAAACCGAACCCCAGTTAGGAGGAGCAACCAACATGCCACACAGGTGGGTAGTATAAGCCAATCACAGGTGGTGTAGTATAAGCCAATCACAGGTGGTGTAGTATAAGCCAATCACAGGTGGTGTAGTATAAGCCAATCACAGGTGGGTAGTATAAGCCAATCACAGGTGGTGTAGTATAAGCCAATCACAGGTGGTGTAGTATAAGCCAATCACAGGTGGTGTAGTATAAGCCAATCACAGGTGGTGTAGTATAAGCCAATCACAGGTGGTGTAGTATAAGCCAATCACAGGTGGTGTAGTATAAGCCAATCACAGGTGGTGTAGTATAAGCCAATCGCAAGTTGATTCCCAAATGGGTCCTAATCAAAAGTAGTGCACTAAATAGGGAATAGGGCTCTGGTCAAAAAGTAGTGCATTAAATAGGGAATAGGGCTCTGGTCAAAAAGTAGTGCATTAAATAGGGAATAGGGCTCTGGTCAAAAAGTAGTGCATTAAATAGGGAATAGGGCTCTGGTCAAAAAGTAGTGCACTAAATAGGGAATAGGGCTCTGGTCAAAAAGTAGTGCACTAAATAGGGAATAGAGCTCTGATCAAAAAGTAGTGCACTATATAGGGAATAGGGTACTACATAGGGAATAGTGTGCCATTTGGGATACATACACAACCTTTCTGGTAGTTCCCGTTGATTGTGAAATACAGTTTCTGAGTGAGACCTCTAATGACGTATGTGCTGTGTGTTTCAGACAAGACGGGGCACCGATGGACAAACATCCAATACAACACCACTTTTTGGGGACCTCCGTACTCTTCCATGGACACACACACACAAACACATACGCTATATATACAAAAGTATGTGGACATCACTTCCAATTAGTAGATTCGGCTATTTCAGCCACACCCGTTGCTGACAGGTGTATAAAATCGAGCACACTGCTGTGCAATCTCCATAGACAAACATTGGCAGTAGAATGGCCTTGAACTGAAGAGCTCAGTGACTTACAACGTGGCACTGTTATAGGATGCCACCTTTCTGCCCTGCTAGAGCTGCCCCGGTCAACTGTAAGTGCTGTTATTATGAAGTGGAAATGTCTTGGAGGAATCAACGTCAAAGCCACGAAATGGTAGGCCACACAAGGTCACAGAACTGGACCGCCGAGTGCTGAAGCGCGTAAAAATCGTTGCAAACACTCACTCACAAGCCCCTGGAAGTAACTACAGCACAAGAACTGTTCGTCAGGGGAGCTACATGAAATGGGTTTCCGTGGCAGAGCAGCCGCACACAAGCCTAAGATCACCATGTGCAATGCCAAGCGTTCTACGAGCAGGTGTCCACATACTTTTGGTCATAGTGTATAACATCATGACTGGATATAACCTTATTCCACACTGGCTTTGTGGAGAACTCTCTTGGCCTTTTGATGTTCGTACTGTAAACAAATGATGCATTTGTCACAAAATGGTGACCAGAGAATGTCTATGTTACTATCTTTCTTTTCGAGGGTTGCAACATTTCCCCAATTTCCTAGATTTTCCAAAAAATCCCAGTTGGGAGATTCCTGAGATCCTACAACCAGGATTTCTGGAAAAACATGGAAATATTTTGAAAGTTACCAGAATTTTGAAAAACAATTCATGCTCATCCAAATGTCTTTTTCTTCTTTTAAATGATTTCTCCTGGCTATATAAATATAAATATATAAATCTGTGATTCTGTTGTAAGAAAATACAGTGGACTTAAACATCAAAAAAAGTGAGTAATGTATTTATGGGATGACATTTTGCTTTTTGAAGATGCAATATCTATTTTAATGTTTGTTTTTCATGCCTTTCTATAGTGCAATTCCATGGGTACGGATGTACAAGATCTGTTTTTAAGTATTGACAATGATAAAGATGGCATTTTGTAAACCGGTTGTTCAGTGTGTGTTTTTGTGAATGGTATTGTGAAAAGAGGAGGAGTATGGCTGTAAGCCACAGCCATGGAGAGAGAGAGAGAAAAGAAGAAGGTTTCAAGTCAGGAAGACGAGACCAAATACCTTAAGAAATATAAATGTTTAAAGGGGAAGTTCAAAAAACTTTTACAACTTGATGTTCGATTGGTTCTCACGCTTAAAGTAGCCTATGGGCTGTAAATCTATGGTTAGGTTTTTTGTAAACAGACGCTAAAAACATAACTTTTAGCAATATCTTAATCAATAGAAGTGGTCGGGGCAACCTAGTAGGGGGATGAGAAAGCACTCTGGTCAAAAGTAGTCCACTATAAAGGGGAATAATGTGTGATTTTGGGATGTACAGTGGGGCAAAAAAGTATTTAGTCAGCCACCAATTGTGCAAGTTCTCCCACTTAAATAGATGAGAGAGTCCTGTAATTTTCATCATAGGTACACTTCAACTATGACAGACAAAATGAGAAAAAAAATCCACAAAATCACATTGTAGGATTTTTAATGAATTTATTTGCAAATTATGGTGGAAAATAAGTATTTGGTCACCTACAAACAAGCAAGATTTCTGGCTCTCAAAGACCTGTAACTTCTTTAAGAGGCTCCTCTGTCCTCCACTCGTTACCTGTATTAATGGCACCTGTTTGAACTTGTTATTAGTATAAAAGACACCTGTCCACAACCTCAAACAGTCACACTCCAAACTCCACTATGGCCAAGACTAAAGAGCTGTCAAAGGACACCAGAAACAACATTGTAGACCTGCACCAGGCTGGGAAGACTGAATCTGCAATAGGTAAGCAGCTTGGTTTGAAGAAATCAACTGTGGGAGCAATTATTAGGAAATGGAAGACATACAAGACCACTGATAATCTCCCTCGATCTGGGGCTCCACGCAAGATCTCACCCCGTGGGGTCAAAATGATCACAAGAACGGTGAGCAAAAATCCCAGAACCACACGGGGGGACCTAGTGAATGACCTGCAGAAAGCTGGGACCAAAGTAACAAAGCCTACCATCAGTAACACACTAGGGACTCAAATCCTGCAGTGCCAGACGTGTCCCCCTGCTTAAGCCAGTACATGTCCAAGCCCGTCTGAAGTTTTGCTAGAGAGCATTTGGATGATCCAGAAGAAGATTGGGAGAACGTCATATGGTCAGATGAAACCAAAATATAACTTTTTGGTAAAAACTCAACTCGTCGTGTTTGGAGGACAAAGAATGCTGAGTTGCATCCAAAGAACACCATACCTACTGTGAAGCATGGTGGTGGAAACATCATGCTTTGGAGCTGTTTTTCTGGAAAGGGACCAGGATGACTGATTACCTGTAAAGGAAAGAATGAATGGGGCCATGTATCGTGAGATTTTGAGTGAAAACCTCCTTCCATCAGCAAGGGCATTGAAGATGAAATGTGGCTAGGTCTTTCAGCATGACAATGACCCCAAACACACCGCCCGGGCAACGAAGGAGTTGCTTCGTAAGAAGCATTTCAAGGTCCTGGAGTGGCCTAGCCAGTCTCCAGATCTCAACCCCATAGAAAATCTTTGGAGGGAGTTGAAAGTCTGTGTTGCCCGGCAACAGCCCCAAAACATCACTGCTCTAGAGGAGATCTGCATGGAGGAATGGGCCAAAATACCAGCAACAGTGTGTGAAAACCTTGTGAAGACTTACAGAAAACGTTTGACCTCTGTCATTGCCAACAAAGGGTATATAACAAAGTATTGAGAAACTTTTGTTATTGACCAAATACTTATTTTCCACCATAATTTGCAAATAAATTCATTAAAAATCCTACAATGTGATTTTTCTGGATTTTTTTTCTCATTTTGTCTGTCATAGTTGAAGTGTACCTATGACGAAAATGTACAGGCCTCTCTCATCTTTTTAAGTGAGAGAACGTGTACAATTGGTGGCTGACTAACTACTTTTTTGCCCCACTGTACCTGTTTCAAATGAGTTACAACAGACACGGTCACCTCCCAGTTATTAAAATTTTTTAATAATAAGGATTAAACTGTGTTTTTAGTAATACATCACATTCAAGGCAAAAGATATACATCCTTTTACATACAATACCTATTCTGCAATTTAAATGGTTGGCTTTTCAAAACAAAATAAATATATAATTTTGAAATTATTATAATTTTTTTGTTCCTTATTCACCATCAGTGGCACAACATTGAGAAAACATTAACAGTCAACAAAGTATAACCAGCATTCAATTATAACCAGGATTGTTATACACATCAATCAGCATTCTCAAATACACGCTGCTCTAAAACCCAGACATATAAAATAGATTTTAAAATACGTTATATCCTATATACTGTCCCCATAGAAATATGGGGCTTTTTTTGGTAGGGGGGGGGGGTTAATTTATTTACAGCAGTCATTATAGATGTGAGACATTACATTGATACTCAAACAGAAATTGCACAGTATGTTATAATCTAGAATGGAGTAAACGGTGTGGTTTGAAGAAACAAAAATTCACACCTAATAAACAGTCTTTGCGATACGGTATGAAATTGCACCTTGTCATCATACCTCAGGGGCAGGCTGTTTTGAGGCTTTGGTACGCGTGGTCCTGATTGGAAGAAAATGGCTGTCCTAAGGGCCTCAAATCTAGCCTGGTTCAACCAGACTGAAACGCTGCACTCAACATTGTAACAGCAGTGAAGTATCACAAAATCAGTTATGATCCCAGGCTACTAAACTTTCCTCTCCTTTCCCACTGCAATCATAAACGACCATGTGTGTAGTGGCATCTACTGTACTTAAACCATGTGTGTTTCAAATGGAACCCCATTCCCTTTACTAGTGGTTCTCAACTAGGGCTACTTGGCCTATTCACAGGGGGTACAGTACTTGAATTCTCATGAGCCCATAGGCTTACTGGTGAAATAATGGGGTAGGTAGGTGCTTCAGGGGTACTCTGGGCAGAAGCAAATGTACTTGCTGGTACAGTAATGGGGGGGGGTTGAGAACCAGGGCTCTGGTCATAAGTAGTGCACTAATCATGGGTTGCACTTCCGTCACTGGGTCGCGTCGTTGCCGTGGTGAACAACGTTCTACTGATGCCCCAGCATATCGTTTTCTGACTGATGGCTAATGCTCAGTCTGAAAGAGGGCTTATGACTGTTAAGTCAAATTTACACTATAGTGGCCTGGAAATACGATTGACATCGCTAAAGTAGACAAATAATTTGTATAAAACAACTTTGCCATCAGTATGATGTCAAGTTGACTTTAGAGATGGCAATGTTGCCCATGAGCTAGCAAAGTTTGTCAGAAATAGCTAGCAATGCTAACGTTAGCTAGCAAAAAAAGAAAAAATGTTGGTGCTCTCCCCTCAAAATTAGCTAGTTAGCTAAAGATATACTGTATCTAAAGTCAATCTGGTGACATGACAACGATTGACAAAAGCTTGTCCTACTAATTATTTGCCCCCTTTTGAAATGCAGTCGTGTTTCCATGCTGTCAGAATAGATCCTCATCGACACCCATTGTGACTGCCTTGAGTAGAATGCTCAGCTGGGATATCACTCCTAAATAAAAAAAATTAAAAACAGACCTTCAAAAACAAACATTGTGAAGAGATGTGCAACCCATGAATAAAGGGAATTATAAGGTTCCATTTTAGAATCATTCCACATTCCACACTACTATCGCCCTGTAATGGGCGCTCTCCATTCCAAGAAGCTGATTTTTTTCCCCCCCACAACACCTCAGGATTGGGGAAGACTGGGCAGTGAGGTGTGGTCACTGTAGGAAACCACTCCATGACAGCCATTTTGGAAATGAGGGTGCAGGTTATTATTTTAAGCTACTGGAGACTAGTAAGGATGTCAATGGCCCAAATGGAACCCTATTGGCCCTGGTCAAAAGTAGTGCACTATATAGGGAATAGGGTGCTATTTATGATGCAAACAAAGTCTCACCTCATACAGGAGTTTCATAATCATTTAAAAATCAGATTATGATTTTTTATTTTTTTTGTGCTATCATCATTTGACTCAATTTCACTTTGGTCATGTTCATTGGTCAGTCGTGGTCAATAGTGCACAACGTAGAATGGAATTTTGACAGGGGAAGGAAAAGGCTATATGCCAATCAACGAAGCCCCACCCCCCCGAAGGAGAGCTGTGTTGGCCCCTACTAGGGAAGTGGTGGGGGCTTGATGGGTACTGGACCAACAAGGGCAACACTCACAACAAAGTGGATCAGGCTGGAATATACAGTACACTGGTATATAATAAAGGCAACATCTGAGAAATTGAAGAAAATAACGAACCATAAAGCAAGGTTATAGGGAGAGGAACATTCTAGGGGAAGAGAAGGTTATTAACCAATCAAAACAGGACCACAAGACAAAGTTTCAAGGCTGATGTGTGTATAGTCATATAAATACTTAATGAAAAGGTCTGAAAGTTGGCACAGTCAATTTGGTCACAGACGAAGGCTTCTTCTTCGTGGCTTCTTAACTCTTCTGCTCCTCTGTAAGGGGAATCCATCATAGCCTGTGTGAGTGGCTAGGGCCCTCTAGAGGCCTCTACTGGTAGTGCACTGAGCACCCTGGTATTAAACACTGTACTGTACCCAGTCTCTGTGCTACTGGCTTACTTGGTCATTCACACTCTAATGTTGTGTCACTAAAACAAAGTCACACTTGAGGAAGTCACACATATATCACGTCGCATTTAGCCCATCGTCCGAATCAACACTGAGAGGAATCTCACGTTCTGATTGGTAACAAATACTCTGTGGGTTTCTGTGATGGAGAGATGCTCTAGTCTCTGTGATGGAGAGGTCAGGGGGTCTCTGTGATGAAGAGGGCAGAGGGTCTCTGGTCTCTGTGATGGAGAGGGCAGGGGTCTCTGGTCTCTGTGATGGAGAGGTCAGGGGGTCTCTGTGATGGAGAGGTCAGGGGTTCTCTGTGATGGAGAGGGCAGGGGGTTTCTGGTCTCTGTGATGGAGAGGTCAGGGGGTCTCTGTGATGGAGAGGTCAGTGGGTCTCTGGTCTCTGTGATGGAGAGGGCAGGGGGTTTCTGGTCTCTGTGATGGAGAGGTCAGGGGGTCTCTGTGATGGAGAGGTCAGTGGGTCTCTGGTCTCTGTGATGAAGAGGGCAGGGGGTTTCTGGTCTCTGTGATGGAGAGGTCAGGGGGTCTCTGTGATGGAGAGGTCAGTGGGTCTCTGGTCTCTGTGATGGAGAGGTCAGGGGTTCTCTGTGATGGAGAGGGCAGGGGGTTTCTGGTCTCTGTGATGGAGAGGTTAGGCGGACTCTGTGATGGAGAGGTCAGTGGGTCTCTGGTCTCTGTGATGGAGAGGGCAGGAGGTCTCTGGTCTCTGTGATGGAGAGGTTAGGCGGACTCTGTGATGGAGAGGGCAGGGGGTTTCTGGTCTCTGTGATGGAGAGGTCAGGGGGTCTCTGTGATGGAGAGGTCAGTGGGTCTCTGGTCTCTGTGATGGAGAGGTCAGGGGTTCTCTGTGATGGAGAGGGCAGGGGGTTTCTGGTCTCTGTGATGGAGAGGTTAGGCGGACTCTGTGATGGAGAGGTCAGTGGGTCTCTGGTCTCTGTGATGAAGAGGGCAGGAGGTCTCTGGTCTCTGTGATGGAGAGGTTAGGCGGACTCTGTGATGGAGAGGTCAGGGGTCTCTGGTCTCTGTGATGGAGAGGTCAGGGGGTCTCTGTGATGGAGAGGTCAGGGGGTCTCTGGTCTCTGTGATGGAGAGGGCAGGGGGTCTCTGGTCTCTGTGATGGAGAGGTTAGGCGGACTCTGTGATGGAGAGGTCAGGGGGTCTCTGGTCTCTGTGATGGAGAGGGCAGGGGGTCTCTGGTCTCTGTGATGGAGAGGTCAGGGTGTCTCTGTGATGAAGAGGGCAGGGGGTCTCTGGTCTCTGTGATGGAAAGGTCAGGGGGTCTCTGGTCTTTGTGATGGAGAGGTCAGGAGGTCTCTGGTCTCTGTGATGGAGAGGTTAGGGGGTCTCTGGTCTTTGTGATGGAGAGGGCAGGGAGTCTCTGTGATGGAGACGTCAGGGGGTCTCTGGTCTCTGTGATGGAGAGGTCAGGGGGTGGAGTTTAGTGGAGAATGATAAGATGGGGGAAGTCACAGTGGGATCAAACTAACGAGCATGCAGCCAACTCCAAATGTTTGACACCAACCAACCAACCAACCAAGGCATTCTGTGACCGGATGCTTGTAAACAACATCTACAAACCAGGGCCAGACCTAGACCAGGAACTAGACTGGGACCAGACCCAGACCAGGACCTAGACCAGGAACTAGACTAGGACCAGACCCAGACCAGGAACTAGACCAGGGCAAGACCTAGACCAGGAACTAGACCAGGACCAGACCTAGACCAGGAACTAGACCAGGTCCAGACCTAGACCAGGAACTAGACTAGGACCAGACCCAGACCAGGGCCAGACCTAGACCAGGAACTAGACTAGGGCCAGACCTAGACTAGGAACTAGACCAGGACCAGACCTAGACCAGGAACTAGACCAGGGCCAGACCTAGACCAGGAACTAGACCAGGGCCAAACCTAGACCAGGAACTGAGACTAGGACCAGACCTAGACCAGGAACCAGGACCCAGATCTAAACCTGGTTCCAGCCAACATCACTCTCCTTTCCACTGTTCTCTTCTGCATCCAGACCAGGATGGTCACCTGGAGCCTTCATCCTCCACCGGTCTGGCTGGCGGGCTGAGGCCTGGAGGCCTGAAGGGAGGGAGGCCTGGAGGGAGAGAGGTTTAGAGGCCTGGAGGGAGAGAGGGTTTAGAGGCCTGGAGGGAGAGAGGGTTAGAGGCCTGGAGGGAGAGGGCCCATGTCTTTGTCTCTTCCCCTGGTTTGGGAGGGGTAAGGGAGGGAGGAAGCTGTGCTAGGTGCGGAGGATGGATGGGTAGATCGAGGGGTGCAGGGATGGCATCTAGCTCCTCTCTTCCGCTCCTCTTCACCCTCCTCTCTTCATCCTCCTCCTCATCACTTGTTCTCGATGAGAGACTGGACCTTGTGCACCAGCTCTCTGGCGATCTGAAGGATGTGCTGCACGTCATGACGTTCTGCCATCTCTGTTACACACACACACACACACACGCACACACGCACGCACGCACACGCACACACACACACAAAGTCAGGGGGACTGTTTTATAAACACAACACAGGAAGTCAGGGAGACTGTTTTATAAACACAACACAGGAAGTCAGGGGGACTGTTTTATAAACACAACACAGGAAGTCAGGGGGACTGTTTTATACACACAACACAGGAAGTCAGGGAGACTGTTTTATAAACACACACACAGGAAGTCAGGGGGACTGTTTTATACACACAACACAGGAAGTCAGGGGGACTGTTTTATAAACACAACACAGGAAGTCAGGGGACTGTTTTATACACACACACACACACACACACACAGGAAGTCAGGGAGACTGTTTTATAAACACAACACAGGAAGTCAGGGGACTGTTTTATAAACACAGGAAGTCAGGGGACTGTTTTATAAACACACACACAGGAAGTCAGGGGGCTGTTTTATACACACACACACACACACACACACACACACAGGAAGTCAGGGAGACTGTTTTATACACACAACACACAGGAAGTCAGGAGACTGTTTTACAAACACACACACAGGAAGTCAGGGGACTGTTTTATAAACACAGGAAGTCAGGGGGACTGTTTTATAAACACACACACACACACACACACACACACAGGAAGTCAGGGAGACTGTTTTATACACACAACACACAGGAAGTCAGGGGGACTGTTTTATAAACACAGGAAGTCGGGGAGACTGTTTTATACACACACACAGGAAGTTTGGGAGACTTTTTTATAAAAATACACACAGGAAGTCAGGGAGACTGTTTTATAAACACAGGAAGTTAGGGAGTCTGTTTTATAAACAGAAGAAGTCAGGGAGAATGTTTTATAAACACAGGAAGTCAGGGAGACTGTTTTATAAACACAGGAAGTCATGGATGCTGTTTTATAAACACACACACAGGAAGTCAGGGAGACTGTTTTATAAACACAGGAAGTCAGGGAGAATGTTTTATACACACAGGAAGTCAGGGGGACTGTTTTATAAACACACACACAGGAAGTCAGGGGGACTGTTTTATACACACAGGAAGTCAGGGAGACTGTTTTATTAACATACACACACAAGAAGTCAGGGAGCCTGTTTTATACACACAGGAAGTCAGGGAGCCTGTTTTATAAACATACACACACAGGAAGTCAGGGAGACTGTTTTATACACACAGGAAGTCGGGGGGACTGTTTTATAAACATACACACACAGGAAGTCAGGGAGACTGTTTTATACACACAGGAAGTCGGGGGGACTGTTTTATAAACATACACACAGGAAGTCAGGGAGGCTGTTTTATATACACAGGAAGTCAGGTTGACACACACAGGAAGTCAGGGAGACTGTTTTATAAACACACACACAGGAAGTCAGAGGGACTGTTTTATAAACACACACACAGGAAGTCAGAGGGACTGTTTTATAAACACACACACAGGAAGTCAGGGAGACGGTTTTATAAACACAGGAAGTCAGGGAGACTGTTTTATAAACACAGGAAGTCAGGGAGTCTGCTTTATAAACACAGGAAGTCAGGGAGACTGTTTTATAAACACACACACAGGAAGTCAGGGAGACTGTTTTATAAACACACGCACAGGAAGTCAGGGAGGCTGTTTTATAAACACAGGAAGTTAGGGAGACTGTTTTATAAACACACACACAGGAAGTCAGGGAGACTGTTCAATAAACACACACACAGGAAGTCAGGGAGACTGTTTTATAAACACAGGAAGTTTGGGAGACTGTTTTATAAACATACACACAGGAAGTCAGGGAGACTGTTTTATAAACACAGGAAGTTAGGGAGAATGTTTTATAAGCACAGGAAGTCAGGGAGACTGTTTTATAAACATACACACAGGAAGTCAGGGAGACTGTTTTATAAACACACACACAGGAAGTCAGGGAGTCTGTTTTATAAACACAACACACAGGAAGTCAGGGAGACTTTTATAAACACACACACAGGAAGTCAGGGAGAATGTTTTATAAACACGCACACAGGAAGTCAGGGAGAATGTTTTATACACACAGGAAGTCAGGGAGCCTGTTTTATAAACATACACACACAGGAAGTCAGGGAGACTGTTTTATACACACAGGAAGTCGGGGGGACTGTTTTATAAACATACACACACAGGAAGTCAGGGAGACTGTTTTATACACACAGGAAGTCGGGGGGACTGTTTTATAAACATACACACAGGAAGTCAGGGAGGCTGTTTTATATACACAGGAAGTCAGGTTGACACACACAGGAAGTCAGGGAGACTGTTTTATAAACACACACACAGGAAGTCAGAGGGACTGTTTTATAAACACACACACAGGAAGTCAGAGGGACTGTTTTATAAACACACACACAGGAAGTCAGGGAGACGGTTTTATAAACACAGGAAGTCAGGGAGACTGTTTTATAAACACAGGAAGTCAGGGAGTCTGCTTTATAAACACAGGAAGTCAGGGAGACTGTTTTATAAACACACACACAGGAAGTCAGGGAGACTGTTTTATAAACACACGCACAGGAAGTCAGGGAGGCTGTTTTATAAACACAGGAAGTTAGGGAGACTGTTTTATAAACACACACACAGGAAGTCAGGGAGACTGTTCAATAAACACACACACAGGAAGTCAGGGAGACTGTTTTATAAACACAGGAAGTTTGGGAGACTGTTTTATAAACATACACACAGGAAGTCAGGGAGACTGTTTTATAAACACAGGAAGTTAGGGAGAATGTTTTATAAGCACAGGAAGTCAGGGAGACTGTTTTATAAACATACACACAGGAAGTCAGGGAGACTGTTTTATAAACACACACACAGGAAGTCAGGGAGTCTGTTTTATAAACACAACACACAGGAAGTCAGGGAGACTTTTATAAACACACACACAGGAAGTCAGGGAGAATGTTTTATAAACACGCACACAGGAAGTCAGGGAGAATGTTTTATAAAAACACACACAGGAAGTCAGGGAGAATGTTTTATAAACACACACACAGGAAGTCAGGGAGAATGTTTTATAAACACAGGCAGTCAGGGAGACTGTTTTATAAACACAGGAAGTCAGGGAGACTGTTTTATAAACACAGGAAGTCAGGGAGACTGTTTTATAAACACACACACAGGAAGTCAGGGAGACTGTTTTATAAACACACACACAGGAAGTCAGGGAGGCTGTTTTATAAACACACACACAGGAAGTCAGGGAGACTGTTTTATAAACACACACACAGGAAGTCAGGGAGGCTGTTTTATAAACACAGGAAGTCAAGGAGGCTGTTTTATAAACAAACGCACAGGAAGTCAGGGAGAATGTTTTATAAACACACACACAGGAAGTCAGGGAGACTGTTTTATAAACACAGGAAGTCAGGGAGGCTGTTTTATAAACACAGGAAGTCAGGCTGTTTTATAAACAAACGCACAGGAAGTCAGGGAGAATGTTTTATAAAAACACACAGGAAGTCAGGAGACTGTTTTATAAACACAGGAAGTCAGGGAGACTTTATAAACACAGGAAGTCAAGCTTTATAAACACAGGAAGTCAGGGAGGCTGTTTTATAAACACACACAGGAAGTCAGGAGACTGTTTTATAAACACACACACAGGAAGTCAGGGAGGCTGTTTTATAAACACAGGAAGATAGGGAGACTGTTTTATAAACACACACACAGGAAGTCAGGAGACTGTTCAATAAACACACACACAGGAAGTCAGGGAGACTGTTTTATAAACACAGGAAGTTTGGGAGACTGTTTTATAACCATACACACAGGAAGTCAGGAGACTGTTTTATAAACACAGGAAGTCAGGGAGAATGTTTTATAAACACAGGAAGTCAGGGAGACTGTTTTATAAACATACACACAGGAAGTCAGGGAGACTGTTTTATAAACATACACACAGGAAGTCAGGGAGAATGTTTTATAAACACAGGAAGTTAGGGAGAATGTTTTATAAACACAGGAAGTCAGGGAGACTGTTTTATAAACATACACACAGGAAGTCAGGGAGACTGTTTTATAAACACACACACAGGAAGTCAGGGAGACTGTTTTATAAACACAACACACAGGAAGTCAGGGAGACTGTTTTATAAACACACACACAGGAAGTCAGGGAGACTGTTTTATAAACACACACACAGGAAGTCAGGGAGAATGTTTTATAAACACACACACAGGAAGTCAGGGAGAATGTTTTATAAACACACACACAGGAAGTCAGGGAGACTGTTTTATAAAAACACACACAGGAAGTCAGGGAGAATGTTTTATAAACACACACACAGGAAGTCAGGGAGAATGTTTTATAAACACAGGAAGTCAGGGAGACTGTTTTATAAACACAGGAAGTCAGGGAGACTGTTTTATAAACACAGGAAGTCAGGGAGAATGTTTTATAAACACACACACAGGAAGTCAGGGAGACTGTTTTATAAACACACACACAGGAAGTCAGGGAGGCTGTTTTATAAACACAGGAAGTCAGGGAGACTGTTTTATAAACACACGCACAGGAAGTCAGGGAGGCTGTTTTATAAACACAGGAAGTCAGGGAGACTGTTTTATAAACACACGCACAGGAAGTCAGGGAGAATGTTTTATAAACACACACACAGGAAGTCAGGGAGACTGTTTTATAAACACACACACAGGAAGTCAGGGAGAATGTTTTATAAACACAGGAAGTCAGGGAGACTGTTTTATAAACACAGGAAGTCAGGGAGTCTGCTTTATAAACACAGGAAGTCAGGGAGACTGTTTTATAAACACACACAGGAAGTCAGGGAGGCTGTTTTATAAACACACACACAGGAAGTCAGGGAGGCTGTTTTATAAACACACACACAGGAAGTCAGTGAGGCTGTTTTATAAACACACACAGGAAGTCAGGGAGACTGTTTTATAAACACACACACAGGAAGTCAGGGAGGCTGTTTTATAAACACAGGAAGATAGGGAGACTGTTTTATAAACACACACACAGGAAGTCAGGGAGACTGTTCAATAAACACACACACAGGAAGTCAGGGAGACTGTTTTATAAACACAACACACAGGAAGTCAGGGAGACTGTTTTATAAACACACACACAGGAAGTCAGGGAGACTTTTATAAACACACACACAGGAAGTCAGGGAGAATGTTTTATAAACACACACACAGGAAGTCAGGGAGACTGTTTTATAAAAACACACACAGGAAGTCAGGGAGAATGTTTTATAAACACACACACAGGAAGTCAGGGAGAATGTTTTATAAACACAGGAAGTCAGGGAGACTGTTTTATAAACACAGGAAGTCAGGAGACTGTTTTATAAACACAGGAAGTCAGGGAGACTGTTTTATAAACACACACACAGGAAGTCAGGGAGACTGTTTTATAAACACACACACAGGAAGTCAGGGAGGCTGTTTTATAAACACACACACAGGAAGTCAGGGAGACTGTTTTATAAACACACACACAGGAAGTCAGGGAGGCTGTTTTATAAACACAGGAAGTCAGGGAGACTGTTTTATAAACACACGCACAGGAAGTCAGGGAGGCTGTTTTATAAACACAGGAAGTCAGGGAGACTGTTTTATAAACACACGCACAGGAAGTCAGGGAGAATGTTTTATAAACACACACACAGGAAGTCAGGGAGACTGTTTTATAAACACACACACAGGAAGTCAGGGAGAATGTTTTATAAACACAGGAAGTCAGGGAGAATGTTTTATAAACACAGGAAGTCAGGGAGTCTGCTTTATAAACACAGGAAGTCAGGGAGACTGTTTTATAAACACACACAGGAAGTCAGGGAGACTGTTTTATAAACACACACACAGGAAGTCAGGGAGGCTGTTTTATAAACACACACACAGGAAGTCAGTGAGGCTGTTTTATAAACACACACAGGAAGTCAGGGAGACTGTTTTATAAACACACACACAGGAAGTCAGGGAGGCTGTTTTATAAACACAGGAAGATAGGGAGACTGTTTTATAAACACACACACAGGAAGTCAGGGAGACTGTTCAATAAACACACACACAGGAAGTCAGGGAGACTGTTTTATAAACACAGGAAGTTTGGGAGACTGTTTTATAACCATACACACAGGAAGTCAGGGAGACTGTTTTATAAACACAGGAAGTTAGGGAGAATGTTTTATAAACACAGGAAGTCAGGGAGACTGTTTTATAAACATACACACAGGAAGTCAGGGAGACTGTTTTATAAACACACACACAGGAAGTCAGGGAGACTTTTATAAACACACACACAGGAAGTCAGGGAGAATGTTTTATAAACACACACACAGGAAGTCAGGGAGAATGTTTTATAAACACCACACAGGAAGTCAGGGAGACTGTTTTATAAACACACACAATCCGCCTACACTTTTCTGCTCCATCCCAACCTATACCACGTCCTTATTGGGGTCCTAAGAGGTACCCTATACGCTACATAGTGCACTACTCTCGGGGCCTGATCAAAAGGGGTGCACTATAAAAGGAATAGGGGGTGATTTGGGACTCAGTCTGTCACCGTTGAAGAACTTGATGATGTCAGTGAAGTCCATGGTATTGTCTCTGATGATCTCTCTGTAGACCTCTACCAGGGCCAGGGCCAGGAACAGGACGAAGTGCTGAGAGGAGATGTGAGGGGCCACCCAGATCACCTCCCATACTGAGAACACATCCTGGTACAGCAGCTCTGGAGATACACAGAGGAGATACACACACAGAGAGAGGAGATACACAGAGGAGATACACACACACACACAGAGGAGATACACACACAGAGAGAGGAGATACACAGAGGAGATACACACACACAGAGGGGAGATATAGACACACACACAGAGAGGAGATATAGACACACAGAGAGGAGATACACACACACAGAGGGGAGATATAGACACACACACACAGAGGAGATATAGACACACACACAGAGGAGACACACACACACGCAGAGAAGAGATACACACACACACACAGAGGGGAGATATAGACACACACACACACACACAGAGGAGATACAAACACACAGAGAGAGGAGATACACACACACACACACACACACACACACACACACACACACACACACACACACACACACACACACACACACACAGAGGGAGATACACACACACACACAAAAAAATAAAGCTCGTTATTGAAGACTGTCATGGATGGTAACACTCCTGGTACATCACATAAATGTAACGGTTTTCTAGTGGTGATGAAAGAGAGTCGGACCAAACTGCAGCGTGTCGATTGCGATCCATGTTTAATATACCAAAGAAAACACGAACTTACAAAAAAACAATAAACAAAACCGAAACAGCCTATCTGGTGCAAACTAACAACGAGTACACATAGGACACTAAGGACAATCACCCACGACAAACTCAAAGAATATGGCTGCCTAAATATGGTTCCCAATCAGAGACAACGATAAGCACCTGCCTCTGATTGAGAACCACTCCAGACAGCCATAGACCTTGCTAGACAACCCATTAAGCTACAATCCCAATACCACCACCAAAACCCCAAGACAAACACACCACAATTTCAAAAACCCCATGCCACACCCTGGCCTGACCAAATACATAAAAATAAACACAAAATACTTTGACCAGGGCGTGACAGAACCCCCCCCCTAAGGTGCGGACTCCCGAACGCACCTCAAAACAATAGGGAGGGTCCGGGTGGGCGTCTGTCCATGGTGGCGGCTCCGGCGCGGGACGTGGACCCCACTCCTTTAATGTCTTAGTCCCCTCTCCCTTCGTCCCTGGATAGTCCACCCTCGCCGCCGACCATGGCCTAGTAGTCCTCACCCAGAACCCCACTGGACTGAGGAACAGATCGGGACTGAAGGACAGCTCGGGACCGAGGCAGCTCGGGACTGAGGGGAAGCTCGGGAGTGAGAGAAAGCTCAGGAGTGAGAGAAAGCTCAGGAGTGAGAGAAAGCTCAGGAGTGAGAGAAAGCTCAGGAGTGAGAGAAAGCTCAGGAGTGAGAGGAAGCTCAGGAGTGAGAGGAAGCTCAGGAGTGAGAGGAAGCTCAGGAGTGAGAGGAAGCTCAGGAGTGAGAGGAAGCTCAGGCAGGTAGATATCTCTACCAGCTCCTGGCTGGCTGGTGGTTTCAGCAGATCCTGGCTGACTGGCAGATCCTGGCTGACTGGCAGATCTGGAAGAGTCTGGTTGACTGGCAGATCTGGAAGAGTCTGGTTGACTGGCAGATCTGGAAGAGTCTGGTTGACTGGCAGATCTGGAAGAGTCTGGTTGACTGGCAGATCTGGAAGAGTCTGGTTGACTGGCAGATCTGGAAGAGTCTGGCTGACTGGCAGATCTGGAAGAGTCTGGCTGACTGGCAGATCTGGAAGAGTCTGGCAGACTGGCGATGCTGGGCAGACCGGCGGCGCCGGGCAGACTGGCGGCGCCGGGCAGACTGGCGGCGCCGGGCAGACTGGCGGCGCCGGGCAGACTGGCGACGCTGGGCAGACTGGCGGTGCTGGGCAGACTGGCGGTGCTGGGCAGACTGACGACGCTGGGCAGACTGACGACGCTGGGCAGACTGGCGGTGCTGGGCAGACTGGCGTGCTGGGCAGACTGGCGATGCTGGGCAGACTGGCGATGCTGGGCAGACTGGCGATGCTGGGCAGACTGGCGATGCTGGGCAGACTGATGGCGATGCTGGGCAGACTGGCGATGCTGGGCAGACTGGGGGCACTGGCGGCGCTGGGCAGACTGGCGGCACTAGCTGCTCCATATAGGCTGACAGCTCTGGCGGCTTCTTACAGACTGACCGCTCTGGCGGCTCCGTGCTGACTGGCAGCTCCTTGCAGACTGGCAGCTCCTTACAGACTGACAGCTCCGTGCAGACTGACAGCTCCGTGCAGACTGACAGCTCCGTGCAGACTGGCTGCTCCATGCAGACTGGCTGCTCCATGCAGACTGACAGCTCTGGCTGCTTCATGCAGACTGACAGCTCTGGCTGCTCCATGTAGACTGGCTGCTTCATGCAGACTGGCAGCTCGGGCTGCTTCATGTAGACTGACAGCTCTGGCTGCTCCATGCGGACTGACAGCTCTGGCTGCTCCATGTAGACTGACTGCTTCATGCAGACTGGCAGCTCGGGCTGCTTCCTGTAGACTGACAGCTCTGGCTCCTCCATGCAGACTGACAGCTCTGACTGCTCCATGCAGACTGACAGCTCTGGCTGCTTCATGCAGACTGGCAGCTCTGGCTGCTCTATGTAGACTGGCTGCTTCATGCAGACTGGCAGCTCGGGCTGCTTCATGTAGACTGACAGCTCTGGCTGCTCCATGCGGACTGACAGCTCTGGCTGCTCCATGCAGACTGACAGCTCTGGCTGCTCCATGCGGACTGACAGCTCTGGCTGCTCCATGCGGACTGACAGCTCTGGCTGCTCCATGCGGACTGGCTGCTTCATGCAGACTGGCAGCTCGGGCTGCTTCATGTAGACTGACAGCTCTGGCTGCTCCATGTAGACTGGCTGCTTCATGCAGACTGACAGCTCTGGCTGCTCCATGCAGACTGACAGCTCTGACTGCTCCATGCAGACTGACAGCTCTGGCTGCTTCATGCAGACTGGCAGCTCTGGCTGCGCTGAACAGGCGGGAGACTCCTGCAGCGCTGTGTCGGAGGAAGGCTCTGGCTGCGCTAAACAGGCGGGAGACTCCGGCAGCGCAGGAGAGGAGAAAGGCTCTGGCTGCGCTAAACAGGCGGGAGGCTCCGGCAGCGCTGTAGAGGAGGAAGGCTCTGGCTGCGCTAAACAGGCGGGAGACTCCAGCAGCGCAGGAGAGGAGAAAAGCGCTGGCTGCGCTGAACAGGCGAGGCACACTGAAGGCCTGGTGCGTGGTGCTGGAACTGGTGGTACTGGATCGAGGACACGCACAGGAAGCCTGGTGCGGGGAGCTGCTACCGGAGGGCTGGGGTGTGGAGGTGGTACTGGATAGACCGGACCGTGCAGGCGCACTGGGGCTCTTGAGCACCGAGCCTGCCCAACCTTACCTGGTTGAATGCTCCCGGTTGCCCTGCCAGTGCGGCGAGGTGGAATAGCCTGCACTGGGCTATGCAGGCGAACCGGAGACACCGAGCGCAAGGCTGGTACCATGTAAGCCGGCCCAAGGAGACGCACTGGGGACCAGATGCGTAGAGCCGGCTTCATGGCATTTGGCTCGACGCTCAATCTAGCCCGGCCGATACGCGGAGCTGGAATATACCGAACCGGGCTGTGCACCCGCACTGGAGACACCGTGCGCTCCACAGCATAACACGGTGCCTGCCCGGTCTCTCCAGCCCCCGGTAAGCACAGGGAGTTTGCGCGCAGGTCTCCTACCTGGCATAGCCATACTCCCTGTAAGCCCCCCAAGAAATTTTTGGGGCTGACTCTCGGGCTTCCATCCGCTCTGCCGTGCTAGCTCCTCATAATGCCGCCTCTCTGCTTTTGCTGCCTCCAGCTCGGCTTTGGGGCGACAATAATCTCCAGGCTCATTCCAGGGTCCTTTACCGTCCAATTCCTCCTCCCATGTCCATAACTCCAGGTGGTGCAACCTCTCCCACTGTAGCTGCTGCTGCTCCTGCTGCTGCTGCCTCTGTTGCCTCTTCTCCTGTTGCTCCTTTGGGCGGCTACACACCCCTGGTTTAGCCCAGGGTCCTCTCCCGTCGAAGATCTCCTCCCATGACCAGAAATCCTTGGTGAGCATCTCCTTTTTCGGCTGCTCCTGCCTGTTGACACGCCGCTTGGTCCGTTGGTGGTGGGTGATTCTGTAACGGTTTTCTAGTGGTGATGAAAGAGAGTCGGACCAAACTGCAGCGTGTCGATTGCGATCCATGTTTAATATACCAAAGAAAACACGAACTTACAAAAAAACAATAAACAAAACCGAAACAGCCTATCTGGTGCAAACTAACAACGAGTACACATAGGACACTAAGGACAATCACCCACGACAAACTCAAAGAATATGGCTGCCTAAATATGGTTCCCAATCAGAGACAACGATAAGCACCTGCCTCTGATTGAGAACCACTCCAGACAGCCATAGACCTTGCTAGACAACCCATTAAGCTACAATCCCAATACCACCACCAAAACCCCAAGACAAACACACCACAATTTCAAAAACCCCATGCCACACCCTGGCCTGACCAAATACATAAAAATAAACACAAAATACTTTGACCAGGGCGTGACAATAAAGCTCGTTCCTGAAGACTGTCATGGATGGTAACACTCCTGGCACATCACATAAAGCTCCCTACTGAAGACTGTCATGGATGGTAACACTCCTGGCACATCACATAAAGCTCCCACTGAAGACTGTCATGGATGGTAACACTCCTGGCACATCACATAAAGCTCCCTACTGAAGACTGTCATGGATGGTAACACTCCTGGCACATCACATAAAGCTCCTTACTGAAGACTGTCATGGATGGTAACACTCCTGGCACATCACATAAAGCTCCCTACTGAAGACTGTCATGGATGGTAACACTCCTGGCACATCACATAAAGCTCGTTACTGAAGACTGTCATGGATGGTAACACTCCTGGCACATCACA
>NC_056441.1:87220537-87233856 GCF_018296145.1 Oncorhynchus tshawytscha
ACACAGAGACACACAGAGAGAAAGACAGACAGACAGACAGACAGATATCTGCACACAGAGACACACAGAGAGACAGACAGACGACTAGACAGACAGACAGACAGACAGACAGACGACTAGACAGACAGACATACAGATATCTGCACACAGTGACACACAGAGAGACAGACAGACAGACAGACAGACAGACAGACAGACAGACAGATATCTGCACACAGAGACACACAGAGAGAAAGACAGACAGACAGACAGACAGACAGACAGACAGACAGACAGACAGACAGACAGACAGACAGACAGACAGACAGACAGACAGACAGACAGATATCTGCACACAGAGACACACAGAGAGAAAGACAGACGACTAGACAGACAGACAGACAGATATCTGCACACAGAGACACACAGAGAGAAAGACAGACAGACAGACAGACAGACAGACAGACAGACAGACAGATATCTGCACACAGAGACACACAGAGAGACAGACAGACGACTAGACAGACAGACAGACAGACAGACAGACAGACAGACAGACAGACAGACGACTAGACAGACAGACAGACAGACAGACAGATATCTGCACACAGAGACACACAGAGAGACAGACAGACGACTAGACAGACAGACAGACAGACAGACAGACAGACAGACAGACAGACAGACAGACAGACAGACGACTAGACAGACAGACAGACAGACAGACAGACAGATATCTGCACACAGAGACACACAGAGAGACAGACAGACGACTAGACAGACAGACAGACAGACAGACAGACAGACAGACAGACAGACAGACAGACAGACAGACAGACAGACAGACAGACAGACGACTAGACAGACAGACAGACAGACAGACAGACAGATATCTGCACACAGAGACACACAGAGAGACAGACAGACGACTAGACAGACAGACAGACAGACAGACAGACAGACAGACAGACAGACAGACAGACAGACAGACAGACAGACGACTAGACAGACAGACGACTAGACAGACACAGAATGATAAAAACTCGAGCACACTCAGACCCTCCAGTTGACGTGTATATGATGTATTGTATATGATGTATTGTGTATGATGTATTGTGTATGATGTATTGTGTATGATGTATTGTGTATGATGTATTGTGTATGATGTATTGTGTATGATGTATTGTGTATGATGTATTCTGTTAGCTACCTGGCTCATGTCCTTCTTGCCCATGCCAAACTTGTAGTGACCCAGCAGGAAGGGCCAGACTTCCTTCCTGATGTCATGCTGTACACCTCCATAATAAACCAGCCGCAACAACTCCAACTCCTTATAGTTCTATAGGGGGGAGAGAGAGGAGAGAGAGGGAGGAGAGGAGAGAGAGGAGCGAGAGGGATGAGAGAGGAGGGAGAAGGAGGAGAGAGAGGAGGGAGAGGGGGAGAGACAGGAGAGAGAGGGAGAGGGAGAGAGAGGAGAGAGGAGAGGAGGGAGGAGAGGAGGGAGAGGGAGAGAGAGAGGGAGAGGGAGAGGGAGGAGAGAGAGAGGGGGAGGGAGAGGAGGAGGAGAGGAGAGAGGGGGTGGAGATGAGAGAGAGGAGAGAGAGGGAGAGAGGGAGGGAGTGAGAGAGAGGGAGGAGAGGAGGGAGAAGAGGAGAGAGAGGGAGAGGGAGGAGAGGAGAGAGAAGAGGGAGAAGGAGGAGAGAGAGGAGAGAGGGAGGAGAGGAGAGAGAGGAGGGAGAGGGAGGAGAGAGGAGAGAGAGGGAGGAGAGAGAGAGGGAGGAGAGGAGAGAGAGGAGGGAGAGGGAGGAGAGAGAGGAGGGAGAGGGAGGAGAGAGGAGAGAGAGAGGAGAGAGAGGAGAGAGAGGAGAGAGAGGGAGGAGAGGAGAGAGAGGAGGGAGAAGGAGGAGAGAGAGGAGGGAGAGGGAGGAGAGGAGAGAGAGGAGGGAGAGGGTGGAGAGGAGAGAGAGGAGGGAGAGGGGGAGAGAGAGGAGAGAGAGAGAGAGGGAGGAGAGAGAGGGAGGAGAGGAGAGAGAGGGAGGAGAGAGAGGAGGGAGAGGGAGGAGGGAGAGGAGAGAGAGGAGAGAGAGTGGAGAGAGAGGAGAGAGAGGGAGGAGAGGAGAGAGAGGAGGGAGAAGGAGGAGAGTGAGGAGGGAGAGGGAGGAGAGGAGAGAGAGGAGGGAGAGGGAGGAGAGAGAGGAGAGAGAGAGAGAGGGAGGGAGAGAGAGGAGAGAGAGGAGGGAGAAGGAGGAGAGAGAGGAGGGAGAGGGAGGAGAGAGGAGAGAGAGGAGGGAGAGGGAGGAGATAGAGGAGAGTGAGAGAGAGGGAGTTGAGAGAGGAGAGAGAGGGAGGAGAGGAGAGGGAGGAGTGGAGAGAGAGGAGGGAGAGGGGGAGAGAGAGGGAGGAGAGGAGAGAGAGGAGGGAGAGAGAGGAGGGAGAGAGAGGAGGGAGAGGGAGGAGAGAGGAGAGAGAGTGGAGGGAGAGGGAGGAGAGAGAGAGAGAGAGAGAGAGAGAGAGGAGGGAGAGGGAGGAGAGAGAGAGAGAGAGAGAGGGAGGAGAGAGAGGAGGGAGAAGGAGGAGAGGAGAGAGATGAGGGAGAGAGAGAGGGAGGAGAGGAGAGAGAGGAAGGAGAGTGAGAGAGAGGGAGGAGAGGAGGGAGAAGAGGAGAGAGAGGAGGGATAAGGAGGAGAGAGAGGAGGGAGAGGGAGGAGAGAGGAGAGAGAGGGAGGAGAGAGGAGAGAGAGGACGGAGAGGGAGTAGAGAGAGGGAGGAGAGGAGCGAGAGGAGGGAGAAGGAGGAGAGGGAGGAGGGAGACGGAGGAGAGAGAGAGGAGTGAGAGAGAGGGAGGAGAGAGACGAGGGAGGGAGGAGAGAGAGGAGAGAGAGGAGGGAGAAGAAGGAGAGGGGAAGGAGAAGGAGGAGATAGAGGAGGGAGAGGGAGGAGAGAGAGGAGAGTGAGAGAGAGGGAGGGAGGAGAGGGAGGAGAGAGAGGAGAGAGAGGAGGGAGAGGGAGGAGAGAGGAGAGAGAGGAGGGAGAGGGAGGAGAGAGAGGAGGGAGAGGGAGGAGAGAGGAGAGAGTGGAGGGAGAGGGAGGAGAGAGAGAGAGGGAGGAGAGCGAGTAGTGAGAGGGAGGGAGGAGAGAGAGGAGAGAGAGAGGAGAGTGAGAGAGAGGGAGGAGAGAGAGGAGGGAGGGAGGAGAGAGAGGAGAGAGAGGAGGGAGAATAAGGAGAGGGGAGGGAGAAGGAGGAGAGAGAGGAGGGAGAGGGAGGAGAGAGAGGAGGGAGAGGGAGGAGAGAGAGGAGAGAGAGAGAGACGGAGGGAGGAGAGAGAGGGAGGAAAGAGAGGAGGGAGAGAGGAGGGAGAGGAGGGAGAGAGAGGAGACGAGAGAGGGAGCAGAGAGAGGAGGGAGAGAGGGGGAGAGGAGGGAGAGAGAGGAGACGAGAGTGGGAGGAAAGAGAGGAGGGAGAGAGGAGGGAGAGGAGGGAGAGAGAGGAGACGAGAGAGGGAGCAGAGAGAGGAGGGAGAGGAGGGAGAGAGAGGAGACGAGAGAGGGAGCAGAGAGAGGAGGGAGAGAGGAGAGAGAGGAGACGAGAGAGGGAGCAGAGAGAGGAGGGAGAGAGGAGAGAGAGGAGACGAGAGAGGGAGCAGAGAGAGGAGGGAGAGAGGAGAGAGAGGAGAGATCATCAATTATAGTTAGATAAATGTAGATAAACTTGTCGTGACGTTGCCCTCTTTGGGTACAGCAAGCCCCATCCCCCTCTCCCTGTCTCCTACACCCAGGCTGCTGTGGTCAGAGAGAGGTCGTAAATTCCTGGAGGAGATTATCTCCTCATGGCCACAGTATAGAGAGAGAGAGTAGAGTTTTCATAGAAGAGAACAAAGGAATTTCTTCCACCTCACAGAACTTGAGGTTCGAACAACATTTATGTTCTGGAGATGGTAGAAAAGATCGGTGAAGAATCCAGCTATGAACTGGTCCATTTGGTACAATTTTGTGAAACTCATGGGAGGCAATACGGCCACATTACCATAACGCTGTTTATATAATAGCCTCAGATATGAGTTTTACATCTAATTGTTGTACAAGATGAATGAGTGAGGAGGATACTGTTTGTAAAATTGTGTAATGTGATTTTGGACTGTTTTAATGAAGGAAACTCCAATTCCCTTTTGAGTTTAAATAAATCAGAGGACCGCCCATGAGCACAGTTAGGACCTGGCGTCATGAGGCTGCTTTTTCTGCTCTCCCGAATAAACCCCCCACTTTGAGAGTTTCTCAACAGACCATGTTTCCCTCAATTACGAGAGGACAAAGGTTGCAGACCAGCTTACCTCGATAAAGAGAGGGCCAGATGGCTGAATCTTTTAACCATCCCATGTGGTTAAACTCTTAGACTATTGATACCGACAGAATAAGAACAAGTCTTTGATATTAATTACTAGTCTCCAGCTAGGAATTCGGTATCATTGAACGTGAAGAACGACAACCGCCGAAACATCTATTCTATAACGACATGAATGAATGTCACTCTGAACTATCCATTCTAAGAGAGAGAGAGAGAACGGACAGACTCTCCAACAGAAACAAACTTTTCACCAGCGATCAAGACGACACATTGAGTGTAAATATATATATTGATTGTAATTGTTCCCGAATGAGTGAGTGTTCATGTGCAAAGGATTAGCATTTCAATTGTTATAATTATCAACTCTGTAGTGACCCCCACTCCCCTTTAGTCTAACAAGCCGCCTTGCCGGTTTAGCCCACTCCCCTATCATTTCTTGTAACCATATTTACTTTGTTTGTTTGTGTGTGCACTTCTGTGATTGTTTAGTTAGTTACTAAATCAATTATTTAAGACAATTGAAGACTGGGTTCGTGCAGATAACCAACAATTTACGATGTTTGGAATGAGACTAACGTGAGGTAAAGAAGAATTCATTAATCAGAAGACTATTGATCAGATATGAAAATATCTGAAAGGTTATATTAGGAAATTATAACCTTGTAATCTGAATATTTTCCTTGGTGCCCTGACTTCCTAGTTAATTACAGTTACATGAATAACCAGTTTTAAACACGTAATAATAACTACATTTGATAAAAACAAAGTCTTCAATATAATGAATGAATGAATTAGTAATGATTCATCTTCAGTTTAATGATGCCAAAGACACTACACTACCCTCTACATCAAAACCTTCAAACCAAATCAACAAAATTACCCAAATGGATTTCTTACTACCAAAGACTAGCAAGAAGAAAAAAAAGTTGTAACAAACCAAAACCTGCAGAAGAAACACAGCGGAACCTGGAAATACCATCCAACACAAGGTGCTGATTGGCTAGAAGCTGACTGGCTAGGTGCTGATTGGCTAGAAGCTGACTGGCTAGGTGCTGATTGGCTAGAAGCTGACTGGCTAGGTGCTGATTTAGAAGCTGACTGGCTAGGTGCTGATTGGCTAGAAGCTGACTGGCTAGGTGCTGATTGGTAGAAGCTGACTGGCTAGGTGCTGATTGGCTAGAAGCTGACTGGCTAGGTGCTGATTGGCTAGAAGCTGACTGGCTAGGTGCTGAGTGAGTAACGTTCAGTCTGAACCTACTTCTGGAGGCTGAAAGTAAAAGCCAACAATCTTTATTAATAAATCAAATAGCCAAGCTGCTAGGACAGAACAGACGTGGAATTAGCACTGGCGTGTGAAGTGAAGGGTGTGAAAACTGTTGAGCCAATGGCAGCAGAGTTTTACAGCCTCCCCCATCCAAATGCAGATGTCATCACAGCATCCCTTGGATATTAAAAATAACACTGGAATAAGTACTAAAAGAAGCTCCTCGAGGACAATCCAGAGACACCATTTGCTGACTGCTACAAAGAGGAGAATGTAAGCAACTTCATTTTCCACAGACATCCCCTGGTACAGTGTTATATTAACCAGACCATCCCCTGGTACAGTGTTATATTAACCAGACCATCCCCTGGTACAGTGCTATATTAACCAGACCATCCCCTGGTACAGTGTTATATTAACCAGACCATCCCCTGGTACAGTGTTATATTAACCAGACCATCCCCTGGTACAGTGTTATATTAACCAGACCATCCCCTGGCACAGTGTTATATTAACCAGACCATCCCCTGGTACAGTGTTATATTAACCAGACCATCCCCTGGTACAGTGTTATATTAACCAGACCATCCCCTGGTACAGTGTTATATTAACCAGACCATCCCCTGGTACAGAGCTATATTAACCAGACCATCCCCTGGTACAGTGTTATATTAACCAGGCCATCCCCTGGTACAGTGTTATATTAACCAGACCATCCCCTGGTACAGTGTTATATTAACCAGACCATCCCCTGGTACAGTGTTATATTAACCAGACCATCCCCTGGTACAGTGTTATATTAACCAGACCATCCCCTGGTACAGTGTTATATTAACCAGACCATCCCCTGGCACAGTGTTATATTAACCAGACCATCCCCTGGTACAGTGTTATATTAACAGACCATCCCCTGGTACAGTACTATATTAACCAGACCATCCCCTGGTACAGTGCTATATTAACCAGACCATCCCCTGGTACAGAGCTATATTAACCAGACCATCCCCTGGTACAGTGCTATATTAACCAGACCATCCCCTGGTACAGTGTTATATTAACCAGACCATCCCCTGGCACAGTGTTATATTAACCAGACCATCCCCTGGTACAGTGTTATATTAACCAGACCATCCCCTGGTACAGTGTTATATTAACCAGACCATCCCCTAGCACAGTACTATATTAACCAGACCACCCCATGGCACAGTGCTATATTAACCAGACCGCCCCATGGCACAGTGCTATACGAGTGCACTACCCCTGTGTCAGGAGAGAGGGTATTTGTTACTGTAATTTCATTATCCCAATATGTTTTCATTAATTGAATTCACTTCATCTATTTCATGAGAATTTGTAAGATTCTTGTTTGCATAAAATAGACGGAGACCAGTCTTATCAATAATAGATAATAGTATTTATTCTCGGGGCTCGCTGCCACGTTACCACGAGCAACAGTTTATATACAATAACATGACGTCATTTTATTGCTTCTAGAATGAATCCCCTCCTCCCGACCTAGAATTAAGTGAGTTTAAAAGTTCATTCCAACTCACTAACACACACACAGGGCACACAACATAACTGAATTAACTGAATCACCCCCCCCACCACTGAGACATGGTGGAGCTCAGAGAGCTAGTCCACACAATCCAGACAGAACCCCCCCCCCTCCACAACAAGACCTGGAGGGCTGAAGGTAGAGATGGGCGGCTGTCTATGAGAGCTGACTGCTCTACAGGCTGAGGTGAGATGGACGGCTGTCTGAGAGAGCTGACTGCTCTACAGGCTGAGGTGAGATGGACGGCTGTCTGAGAGAGCTGACTGCTCTACAGGCTGAGGTGAGATGGACGGCTGTCTGAGAGAGCTGACTGCTCTACAGGCTGAGGTGAGATGGACGGCTGTCTGAGAGAACTGACTGCTCTACAGGCTGAGGTGAGATGGACGGCTGTCTGAGAGAGCTGACTGCTCTACAGGCTGAGGTGAGATGGACGGCTGTCTGAGAGAACTGACTGCTCTACAGGCTGAGGTGAGATGGACGGCTGTCTGAGAGAGCTGACTGCTCTACGGGCTGAGGTGAGATGGACGGCTGTCTGAGAGAGCTGACTGCTCTACGGGCTGAGGTGAGATGGACGGCTGTCTGAGCTGACTGCTCTACGGGCTGAGGTGAGATGGACGGCTGTCTGAGAGAACTGACTGCTCTACGGGCTGAGGTGAGATGGACGGCTGTCTGAGAGAACTGACTGCTCTATGGGCTGAGGTGAGATGGACGGCTGTCTGAGAGAGCTGACTGCTCTATGGGCTGAGGTGAGAGAACTTAAAGAGGCACACATGGCACTGAAGGAGGAGGTGACAAAGCTGAGGTGTGACAGAGAGCAGGACACTCCCCCCAGAGAAGCCAACAGAACGGCCAAACTCAGACCCGGACCACAACCTCAACACCAACCCAACAGAGGACAGACAACACAAGACCCACCAACACAACAGACTCCACCCCCTCACAACAGACTCCACCCCTTCCCAACAGACTCCACCCCCTCCTAACAGCCCTCCTGTCGGCTCCCCTGATTGCTCTCTTGAGGACCCCCACAAGTCCAGAGACAGAGACAGAGAGAGAGAAAGAGAGAGAGAGAGAGAGAGAGAGAGAGAGAGAGAGAGAGAGAGAGAGAGAGAGAGAGAGAGAGAGAGGCACCTAAATATAAACACTACTGACACCCAAAATCAGTACCGGAACCTATTTCAGTCCAAATTAGGCAAGGATTACATGCTCTTTCATGGCCGTTAATTTTACTGAGACCCATTAGAATTAGATGAGACTAGGATGGAGGAAGAGAGATGAGATATGAGAGATATGAGAGGGTTGGGGGTAGCCATTCTAGAGTCGGCAGCAACACAAGATCAAAACATACTTCTTTCAAGTCAGTTTACTTCTACCCAACAGCACAATGTGGACATGATAATAAATGACTAAGCAGTCTGATGTCTACGTTGCATTGTTATGTTGTTATGTTAAATGTGATTACTGGACGGCAGGTAGCCTAGTGGGTAGAGGAGGCAGGTAGCCTAGTGGGTAGAGGAGGCAGGTAGCCTAGTGGTTAGAGGAGGCAGGTAGCCTAGTGGTTAGAGGAGGCAGGTAGCCTAGTGGTTAGAGGAGGCAGGTAGCCTAGTGGTTAGAGGAGGCAGGTAGTCTAGTGGTTAGAGGAGGCAGGTAGCCTAGTGGTTAGAGGAGGCAGGTAGCCTAGTGGTTAGAGGAGGCAGGTAGCCTAGTGGGTAGAGGAGGCAGGTAGCCTAGTGGTTAGAGGCAGGTAGCCTAGTGGGTAGAGGAGGCAGGTAGCCTAGTGGTTAGAGGCAGGTAGCCTAGTGGTTAGAGACAGGTAGTCTAGTGGTTAGAGGAGGCAGGTAGCCTAGTGGTTAGAGGCAGGTAGCCTAGTGGTTAGAGGAGGCAGGTAGCCTAGTGGTTAGAGGCAGGTAGCCTAGTGGGTAGAGGAGGCAGGTAGCCTAGTGGTTAGAGGAGGCAGGTAGCCTAGTGGTTAGAGGAGGCAGGTAGCCTAGTGGTTAGAGGCAGGTAGCCTAGTGGTTAGAGGAGGCAGGTAGCCTAGTGGTTAGAGGAGGCAGGTAGCCTAGTGGTTAGAGGAGGCAGGTAGTCTAGTGGTTAGAGGAGGCAGGTAGCCTAGTGGTTAGAGGAGGCAGGTAGCCTAGTGGTTAGAGGAGGCAGGTAGCCTAGTGGTTAGAGGAGGCAGGTAGCCTAGTGGTTAGAGGAGGCAGGTAGCCTAGTGGTTAGAGGAGGCAGGTAGCCTAGTGGTTAGAGGAGGCAGGTAGCCTAGTGGTTAGAGGAGGCAGGTAGCCTAGTGGTTAGAGGCAGGTAGCCTAGTGGTTAGAGGAGGCAGGTAGCCTAGTGGTTAGAGGCAGGTAGCCTAGTGGTTAGAGGCAGGTAGCCTAGTGGTTAGAGGAGGCAGGTAGCCTAGTGGTTAGAGGCAGGTAGCCTAGTGGGTAGAGGAGGCAGGTAGCCTAGTGGTTAGAGGCAGGTAGCCTAGTGGTTAGAGACAGGTAGTCTAGTGGTTAGAGGAGGCAGGTAGCCTAGTGGTTAGAGGAGGCAGGTAGCCTAGTGGTTAGAGGAGGCAGGTAGCCTAGTGGTTAGAGGAGGCAGGTAGCCTAGTGGTTAGAGGAGGCAGGTAGCCTAGTGGTTAGAGGCAGGTAGTCTAGTGGTTAGAGGAGGCAGGAAGCCTAGTGGTTAGAGGAGGCAGGTGGCCTGGTGGTTAGAGGAGGCAGGTAGCCTAGTGGTTAGAGGAGGCAGGTAGCCTAGTGGTTAGAGGAGGCAGGTAGCCTAGTGGTTAGAGGAGGCAGGTAGCCTAGTGGTTAGAGGAGGCAGGTAGCCTAGTGGTTAGAGGCAGGTAGTCTAGTGGTTAGAGGAGGCAGGTAGCCTAGTGGTTAGAGGAGGCAGGTAGCCTAGTGGTTAGAGGAGGCAGGTAGCCTAGTGGTTAGAGGAGGCAGGTAGTCTAGTGGTTAGAGGAGGCAGGTAGTCTAGTGGTTAGAGGAGGCAGGTAGCCTAGTGGTTAGAGGCAGGTAGCCTAGTGGTTAGAGGAGGCAGGTAGCCTAGTGGTTAGAGGAGGCAGGTAGCCTAGTGGTTAGAGGAGGCAGGTAGTCTAGTGGTTAGAGGAGGCAGGTAGTCTAGTGGTTAGAGGAGGCAGGTAGCCTAGTGGTTAGAGGCAGGTAGCCTAGTGGTTAGAGGCAGGTAGCCTAGTGGTTAGAGGCAGGTAGCCTAGTGGTTAGAGGCAGGTAGCCTAGTGGTTAGAGGCAGGTAGCCTAGTGGTTAGAGGCAGGTAGCCTAGTGGTTAGAGGAGGCAGGTAGCCTAGTGGTTAGAGGAGGCAGGTAGCCTAGTGGTTAGAGGAGGCAGGTAGCCTAGTGGTTAGAGGCAGGTAGCCTAGTGGTTAGAGGAGGCAGGTAGCCTAGTGGTTAGAGGCAGGTAGCCTAGTGGTTAGAGGCAGGTAGCCTAGTGGTTAGAGGAGGCAGGTAGCCTAGTGGTTAGAGGCAGGTAGCCTAGTGGGTAGAGGAGGCAGGTAGCCTAGTGGTTAGAGGCAGGTAGCCTAGTGGTTAGAGACAGGTAGTCTAGTGGTTAGAGGAGGCAGGTAGCCTAGTGGTTAGAGGAGGCAGGTAGCCTAGTGGTTAGAGGAGGCAGGTAGCCTAGTGGTTAGAGGAGGCAGGTAGCCTAGTGGTTAGAGGAGGCAGGTAGCCTAGTGGTTAGAGGCAGGTAGTCTAGTGGTTAGAGGAGGCAGGAAGCCTAGTGGTTAGAGGAGGCAGGTGGCCTGGTGGTTAGAGGAGGCAGGTAGCCTAGTGGTTAGAGGAGGCAGGTAGCCTAGTGGTTAGAGGAGGCAGGTAGCCTAGTGGTTAGAGGAGGCAGGTAGCCTAGTGGTTAGAGGAGGCAGGTAGCCTAGTGGTTAGAGGCAGGTAGTCTAGTGGTTAGAGGAGGCAGGTAGCCTAGTGGTTAGAGGAGGCAGGTAGCCTAGTGGTTAGAGGAGGCAGGTAGCCCAGTGGTTAGAGGAGGCAGGTAGTCTAGTGGTTAGAGGAGGCAGGTAGTCTAGTGGTTAGAGGAGGCAGGTAGCCTAGTGGTTAGAGGCAGGTAGCCTAGTGGTTAGAGGCAGGTAGCCTAGTGGTTAGAGGCAGGTAGCCTAGTGGTTAGAGGAGGCAGGTAGCCTAGTGGTTAGAGGCAGGTAGCCTAGTGGTTAGAGGCAGGTAGCCTAGTGGTTAGAGGAGGCAGGTAGCCTAGTGGTTAGAGGAGGCAGGTAGCCTAGTGGTTAGAGGAGGCAGGTAGTCTAGTGGTTAGAGGAGGCAGGTAGCCTAGTGGTTAGAGGAGGCAGGTAGCCTAGTGGTTAGAGGAGGCAGGTAGCCTAGTGGTTAGAGGAGGCAGGTAGCCTAGTGGTTAGAGGAGGCAGGTAGCCTAGTGGTTAGAGGAGGCAGGTAGCCTAGTGGTTAGAGGAGGCAGGTAGCCTAGTGGTTAGAGGAGGCAGGTAGCCTAGTGGTTAGAGGCAGGTAGCCTAGTGGTTAGAGGAGGCAGGTAGCCTAGTGGTTAGAGGCAGGTAGCCTAGTGGTTAGAGGCAGGTAGCCTAGTGGTTAGAGGAGGCAGGTAGCCTAGTGGTTAGAGGCAGGTAGCCTAGTGGGTAGAGGAGGCAGGTAGCCTAGTGGTTAGAGGCAGGTAGCCTAGTGGTTAGAGACAGGTAGTCTAGTGGTTAGAGGAGGCAGGTAGCCTAGTGGTTAGAGGAGGCAGGTAGCCTAGTGGTTAGAGCAGGCAGGTAGCCTAGTGGTTAGAGGAGGCAGGTAGCCTAGTGGTTAGAGGAGGCAGGTAGCCTAGTGGTTAGAGGCAGGTAGTCTAGTGGTTAGAGGAGGCAGGAAGCCTAGTGGTTAGAGGAGGCAGGTGGCCTGGTGGTTAGAGGAGGCAGGTAGCCTAGTGGTTAGAGGAGGCAGGTAGCCTAGTGGTTAGAGGAGGCAGGTAGCCTAGTGGTTAGAGGAGGCAGGTAGCCTAGTGGTTAGAGGAGGCAGGTAGCCTAGTGGTTAGAGGCAGGTAGTCTAGTGGTTAGAGGAGGCAGGTAGCCTAGTGGTTAGAGGAGGCAGGTAGCCTAGTGGTTAGAGGAGGCAGGTAGCCTAGTGGTTAGAGGAGGCAGGTAGTCTAGTGGTTAGAGGAGGCAGGTAGCCTAGTGGTTAGAGGCAGGTAGTCTAGTGGTTAGAGGAGGCAGGTAGCCTAGTGGTTAGAGGCAGGTAGCCTAGTGGTTAGAGGCAGGTAGCCTAGTGGTTAGAGGCAGGTAGCCTAGTGGTTAGAGGCAGGTAGCCTAGTGGTTAGAGGCAGGTAGTCTAGTGGTTAGAGGAGGCAGGTAGCCTAGTGGTTAGAGGAGGCAGGTAGTCTAGTGGTTAGAGGAGGCAGGTAGCCTAGTGGTTAGAGGAGGCAGGTAGCCTAGTGGTTAGAGGAGGCAGGTAGTCTAGTGGTTAGAGGAGGCAGGTAGCCTAGTGGTTAGGAGGAGGCAGGTAGCCTAGTGGTTAGAGGAGGCAGGTAGCCTAGTGGTTAGAGGAGGCAGGTAGCCTAGTGGTTAGAGGAGGCAGGTAGCCTAGTGGTTAGAGGAGGCAGGTAGCCTAGTGGTTAGAGGAGGCAGGTAGCCTAGTGGTTAGAGGAGGCAGGTAGCCTAGTGGTTAGAGGCAGGTAGCCTAGTGGTTAGAGGAGGCAGGTAGCCTAGTGGTTAGAGGCAGGTAGCCTAGTGGTTAGAGGCAGGTAGCCTAGTGGTTAGAGGAGGCAGGTAGCCTAGTGGTTAGAGGCAGGTAGCCTAGTGGGTAGAGGAGGCAGGTAGCCTAGTGGTTAGAGGCAGGTAGCCTAGTGGTTAGAGACAGGTAGTCTAGTGGTTAGAGGAGGCAGGTAGCCTAGTGGTTAGAGGAGGCAGGTAGCCTAGTGGTTAGAGGAGGCAGGTAGCCTAGTGGTTAGAGGAGGCAGGTAGCCTAGTGGTTAGAGGAGGCAGGTAGCCTAGTGGTTAGAGGCAGGTAGTCTAGTGGTTAGAGGAGGCAGGAAGCCTAGTGGTTAGAGGAGGCAGGTGGCCTGGTGGTTAGAGGAGGCAGGTAGCCTAGTGGTTAGAGGAGGCAGGTAGCCTAGTGGTTAGAGGAGGCAGGTAGCCTAGTGGTTAGAGGAGGCAGGTAGCCTAGTGGTTAGAGGAGGCAGGTAGCCTAGTGGTTAGAGGCAGGTAGTCTAGTGGTTAGGAGGA
>NC_056441.1:87233956-87269695 GCF_018296145.1 Oncorhynchus tshawytscha
TTAGAGACAGGTAGTCTAGTGGTTAGAGGAGGCAGGTAGCCTAGTGGTTAGAGGAGGCAGGTAGCCTAGTGGTTAGAGGAGGCAGGTAGCCTAGTGGTTAGAGGAGGCAGGTAGCCTAGTGGTTAGAGGAGGCAGGTAGCCTAGTGGTTAGAGGCAGGTAGTCTAGTGGTTAGAGGAGGCAGGAAGCCTAGTGGTTAGAGGAGGCAGGTGGCCTGGTGGTTAGAGGAGGCAGGTAGCCTAGTGGTTAGAGGAGGCAGGTAGCCTAGTGGTTAGAGGAGGCAGGTAGCCTAGTGGTTAGAGGAGGCAGGTAGCCTAGTGGTTAGAGGAGGCAGGTAGCCTAGTGGTTAGAGGCAGGTAGTCTAGTGGTTAGAGGAGGCAGGTAGCCTAGTGGTTAGAGGAGGCAGGTAGCCTAGTGGTTAGAGGAGGCAGGTAGCCTAGTGGTTAGAGGAGGCAGGTAGCCTAGTGGTTAGAGGAGGCAGGTAGCCTAGTGGTTAGAGGAGGCAGGTAGCCTAGTGGTTAGAGGCAGGTAGCCTAGTGGTTAGAGCTTTGGACTAGTACGGAAAGGTTGAAAGATCAAATCCCGAGCTGACAAGGTAAAAATCTCGGTTCTACCCCTTGAACAAGGCAGTTAACCCACTGTTCCTAGACCAGTTAACCCACTGTTCCTAGACCAGTTAACCCACTGTTCCTAGACCAGTTAACCCACTGTTCCTAGACCAGTTAACCCACTGTTCCTAGACCAGTTAACCCACTGTTCCTAGACCAGTTAACCCACTGTTCCTAGACCAGTTAACCCACTGTTCCTAGACCAGTTAACCCACTGTTCCTAGACCAGTTAACCCACTGTTCCTAGACCAGTTAACCCACTGTTCCTAGACCAGTTAACCCACTGTTCCTAGACCAGTTAACCCACTGTTCCTAGACCAGTTAACCCACTGTTCCTAGACCAGTTAACCCACTGTTCCTAGACCAGTTAACCCACTGTCCCTAGACCAGTTAACCCACTGTTCCTAGACCAGTTAACCCACTGTTCCTAGACCAGTTAACCCACTGTTCCTAGACCAGTTAACCCACTGTTCCTAGACCAGTTAACCCACTGTTCCTAGACCAGTTAACCCACTGTTCCTAGACCAGTTAACCCACTGTTCCTAGACCAGTTAACCCACTGTTCCTAGACCAGTTAACCCACTGTCCCTAGACCAGTTAACCCACTGTTCCTAGACCAGTTAACCCACTGTCCCTAGACCAGTTAACCCACTGTTCCTAGACCAGTTAACCCACTGTTCCTAGACCAGTTAACCCACTGTTCCTAGACCAGTTAACCCACTGTTCCTAGGCCGTCATTGAAAATAAGAACTTGTTCTTAACGGACTTGCCTAAAAAAATTATAATAAATGACTAAGCAGTTTGATGTCTATGTTGCATTGACCCCTTCCAGAGGACAAGCTGTAACATTAAACTCACCTAATCAGCACCTAGCCAGTCAGCACCTAGCCAGTCCGTCAGTTAACTAGCCAATCAGCACCTAGCCAATCAGCACCTAGCCAATCAGCACCTAGCCAATCAGCACCTAGCCAATCAGCACCTAACCAGTCAGCTCCTAGCCAATCAGCACCTAGCCAGTCAGCACCTAGCCAATCAACACCTAGCCAATCAGCACCTAGCCAATCAGCACCTAGCCAGTCAGTCAGTTAACTAGCCAATCAGCACCTAGCCAGTCAGCTCCTAGCCAATCAGCACCTAGCCAGTCAGCTCCTAGCCAATCAGCACCTAGCCAATCAGCACCTAACCAGTCAGCTCCTAGCCAATCAGCACCTAGCCAGTCAGCACCTAGCCAGTCAGCTTCTAGCCAATCAGCACCTAGCCAGTCAGCACCTAGCCAGTCAGCTCCTAGCCAATCAGCACCTAGCCAGTCAGCTCCTAGCCAATCAGCACCTAGCCAGTCAGCACCTAGCCAATCAGCACCTAGCCAATCAGCACCTAGCCAATCAGCACCTAGCCAGTCAGCTCCTAGCCAGTCAGCTCCTAGCCAATCATCACCTAGCCAGTCAGCACCTAGCCAGTCAGCTCCTAGCCAATCAGCACCTAGCCAGTCAGCTCCTAGCCAATCAGCACCTAGCCAATCAGCACCTAGCCAGTCAGTCAGTTAACTAGCCAATCAGCACCTAGCCAGTCAGCTCCTAGCCAGCCAGCCAGCTACAATCCACCCAGGCAGCCACCCATTAACCCACCTTGCAGTCTTTCTGGTACTTGCTCCACAAGTCTTTACTCAGGCCCCCCGACGCCTCACAGGGTTTGTCAGGAGGGACAATGTTGTGGTTGACCAATGCTGACAAGTGGGTACGGACAGTGGACAGGTGTCGACAGTAGGCCAGCCCTGCAGGAAAAGGGAGGGACAAGAGACAGGTGTGGAGAGAAAGAAAGACATGAAAGAAGACAGGTGGTCTCTTCCTTTACGCCATGGGAACTGGTCTCTTCCTTTACGCCTATAGGAACTGGTCTCTTCCTTTATGCCTATAGGAACTGGTCTCTTCCTTTACGCCTATAGGTACTGGTCTCTTCCTTTACGCCATGGGAACTGGTCTCTTCCTTTACGCCATGGGAACTGGTCTCTTCCTTTACGCCTATAGGAACTGGTCTCTTCCTTTACGCCTATAGGTACTGGTCTCTTCCTTTACACCTATAGGAACTGGTCTCTTCCTTTACGCCTATAGGAACTGGTCTCTTCCTTTATGCCTATAGGAACTGGTCTCTTCCTTTACGCCTATAGGTACTGGTCTCTTCCTTTACGCCTATAGGAACTGGTCTCTTCCTTTACGCCTATAGGAACTGGTCTCTTCCTTTACACCTATAGGATCTGGTCTCTTCCTTTACGCCTATAGGAACTGGTCTCTTCCTTTACGCCATGGGAAAACTGGTCTCTTCCTTTACGCCTATAGGAACTGGTCTCTTCCTATACGCCATGGGAACTGGTCTCTTCCTTTACGCCTATAGGAACTGGTCTCTTCCTTTACGCCTATAGGAACTGGTCTCTTCCTATACGCCATGGGAACTGGTCTCTTCCTTTACGCCTATAGGAACTGGTCTCTTCCTATACGCCATGGGATCTGGTCTCTTCCTTTACGCCTATAGGAACTGGTCTCTTCCTTTACGCCATGGGATCTGGTCTCTTCCTTTACGCCTATAGGAACTGGTCTCTTCCTTTACGCCTATAGGAACTGGTCTCTTCCTATACGCCATGGGAACTGGTCTCTTCCTTTACGCCTATAGGAACTGGTCTCTTCCTTTACGCCTATAGGAACTGGTCTCTTCCTTTACGCCTATAGGAACTGGTCTCTTCCTTTACACCTATAGGAACTGGTCTCTTGCTTTACACCTATAGGAACTGGTCTCTTCCTTTACGCCTATAGGTACTGGTCTCTTCCTTTATGCCTATAGGAACTGGTCTCTTCCTTTACGCCTATAGGAACTGGTCTCTTCCTTTACACCATGGGAACTGGTCTCTTCTTATACGCCATGGGAACTGGTCTCTTCCTTTACGCCATGGGAACTGGTCTCTTCTTATACGCCATGGGAACTGGTCTCTTCCTATACGCCATGGGAACTGGTCTCTTCCTTTATGCCTATAGGAACTGGTCTCTTCCTTTACGCCTATAGGAACTGGTCTCTTCCTTTACGCCATGGGAACTGGTCTCTTCCTTTACGCCTATAGGAACTGGTCTCTTCCTTTACACCTATAGGAACTGGTCTCTTCCTTTACGCCTATAGGAACTGGTCTCTTCCTTTACGCCATGGGAACTGGTCTCTTCCTTTACGCCTATAGGAACTGGTCTCTTCCTATACGCCATGGGAACTGGTCTCTTCCTTTACACCTATAGGAACTGGTCTCTTCCTTTACGCCTATAGGAACTGGTCTCTTCCTTTACGCCTATAGGTACTGGTCTCTTCCTTTACGCCTATAGGTACTGGTCTCTTCCTTTACACCTATAGGAACTGGTCTCTTCCTTTACACCTATAGGAACTGGTCTCTTCCTTTACACCTATAGGAACTGGTCTCTTCCTTTACACCTATAGGAACTGGTCTCTTCCTTTACACCTATAGGAACTGGTCTCTTCCTTTACACCATAGGAACTGTGAAACAAACAACTATGAGAGAGAGAACACAGACAGACTTACATCCGTAGAAGGCCCTGGAGACGATCTGCCTTTTCATATTCTGGCACAGCATCTTCAGTGGGCTCCTGGAGACAGGACACACATACAGTGGGGAGATTGTGATAGAATGATTTCAGGTTATCAATTAATGATGTGATCCATTCTCTGCAGGAGTGTGTGTGTGTGTGTGTGTCTCTGCGTGTGTGTGTGTGTGTGTGTGTCTATGTGTGTGTGTCTATGTGTGTGTGTGTGTCTATGTGTGTGTGTCTATGTGTGTGTGTGTGTGTGTGTCTCTGTATGTGTGTGTGTGTGTGTGTGTGTGTGTGTGTGTGTGTGTGTGTGTGTGTGTGTGTGTGTGTATTCTCACCGGTCGTGGATGCAGGTGCAGCCTGCTGGGTATTCCAATGAGACGTTACTGCCCCCTGCGGAGCAAGGCAGACATGACGACATGTGACTGGTGCACTCTGCTCCCTGCTGCCATGACGACGGGCTGCCTCCCATATAGGCTCCCTGGATGTCCATCATCTCCCCATGGTCTGGAGGGTGAGGGGGGATGGAGAGAGAGGGATGGAGAGAGAGGGATGGAGAGGGTGAGCGAGACAGATGGAGAGAGAGGGATGGAGAGGGTGAGAGAGAGGGATGGAGAGAGAGGGATGAAGAGAGAGGGATGGAGAGGGTGAGAGAGAGGGATGGAGAAGAGAGGGTGATGGAGAGGGTGTGCGAGACAGATGGAGAGAGAGGGATGGAGAGGGTGGGAGAGAGGGATGGCGAGAGAGGGATAGAGAGAGAGGGATGGAGAGGGTAAGAGAGAGGGATGGAGAGAGAGGGATGGATGGAGAGGGATAAGAGGGTGAGAGATAGGGATGGAGAGAGAGGGTGAGAAAGAGGGGTGGAGAGAGAGGAATGGAGAGAGTGAGAGAGAGGGATGGCGAGAGAGGGATGGAGAGAGAGGGATGGATGGAGAGGGATAATAGGGTGAGAGAGAGAGAGGGATGGAGAGAGAGAGGGTGAGAAAGAGGGATGAGAGAGAGGGATGGATGGAGAGGGATAATAGGGTGAGAGAGAGAGAGGGATGAGAGAGAGGGTGAGAAAGAGAGATGAGAGAGGGGGATGGAGGGGGTGAGAGAAGAATGAAGAGAGAGGGGAGGGGGATGGAGAGAGATGGGGTTAGAGTGAGAGAAGGATGGAGAAGGGGGAAAGGAAAGGGGTGGAGAGAGAGGGATAGAGGTGGGGAGAAAGAAAGGGAGGGAAGAGAGAGGGATGGAGGGAGAGGAGGATGGAGAGGTGAATGAGAGAGAGATAGGGAGAGAAGGAGAGCGTGAGGGATGAGAGGAGAGAGAGAGACAGAGAAAGTGATGGAACAAGGGGGAAGACAACAGCAAGGAAAATAGATAAAATGATGAGGGACAGAGAATCACTCTTAAGGTGCTCTGAGACTAGGCTGTAAACTAACCTGTTGGCTGCGTCCAGAACGTGTCATTGGTTTCCTTATTGGCTAAATAAAACAAGATCTCTTGTCTGGCTAGAATGACATTATCTGTTTCCCAGAGGATCTAGCTCAACCAAGACATCTATTCAGGAAGGCATCTATTCAGGTATATATTTAATTTAGCTTACATTGCTCACATAGATGTATGAGGTATACATTTTACAGAGCCTTCAGAAAGTATTCCTACCCCGTGACTTATTCCCCACTTTGTTGTATTACAGCCTGAATTCAAAATGGATCAAATTGAGGTTTTTTCTCACCCATCTACAAACAATATCCCATAGTGACAAAGTGAAAACATGTTTTTTTTTTTTTTTACATTTTTGCAAATGTATTGAATAGTAAATACAGAAATATTTAATTATATTTAATTTACATAACTATTCACAACCCTGAGTCAATACATGTTAAAATCACCTGTGGCAGCGATTACAGCGAGGGTGAGTCTTTCTGGGTAAGTCTCTAAGAGCTTTGAGTCTTTCTGGGTAAGTCTCTAAGAGCTGTGAGTCTTTCTGGGTAAGTCTCTAAGAGCTGTGAGTCTTTCTGGGTAAGTCTCTAAGAGCTGTGAGTCTTTCTGGGTAAGTCTCTAAGAGCTGTGAGTCTTTCTGGGTAAGTCTCTAAGAGCTGTGAGTCTTTCTGGGTCAGTCTCTAAGAGCTGTGAGTCTTTCTGGGTAAGTCTCTAAGAGCTGAGTCTTTCTGGGTAACGTCTCTAAGAGCTTTGCACACCTGGATTGTACAATATTTGCACATTTTTGTAATTATTCAAACTCTGTCAAGTTGTTCGTTATTCATTGCTAGACAGCCATTTTCAAGTGTTGCCATATATTTTCGATTTAAGTCAAAACTGTAACTAGGCCACTCAGTAACATTCAATGTCGTCTTGGTAAGAAACTCAAGTGTATATTGTGTTTTAGGTAATTGTTTTAGGTAATTGTCCTTATGTTGTGTCAGTGACATGTTGTGTTAGATTTTCCCCAAACGCTTTGTATTCAGGACAAAAAGTTAATTTCTTTGCCACATTTTTCACAGATTTACTGTTGCAAACAGGATGCATGTTTTGGAATATTTTCATTTTGTACAGGTTTTCTTCTTTTCATTTAGTATTGTGGAGTAACTACAATGTCGATCCATCCTCAGTTTTTTCCTATCAAAGCCATTAAACTCCATAACTGTTTTTAAGTCACCATCATGGTGAAATCCCTGAGCAGTTTCCTTCCTCTCTGGCAACTGAGTTAGGAAGGACGCCTGTATTTTTATAGCAACTGTGTAATTAATATCTTCTCCATGATCAATGTCTTATTTGTATACATCTACCAATAGGTGCCCTTTGATCAGTATTGGAAAACCTCCCTGGTCTTTGTGGTTGCTTGACTGAGGGACTTTAGAAATAATTGTTTGTGTGGGGTGCAGACAGTTAAGAAAAAAATTCTTATTTTCAATGACGGCCTAGGAACAAAGGGATATTCAATGTCAGGGGCAGAACGACAGATTTGTACCTTGTCAGTTCGGGATTTGAATTTACAACCTTCCGGTTACTAACCACTAGGCTACGCTGCCGCCCGAGGTGAGGTATGACTATGAGGTAGTCATTCTAAAATCATGTTAAATATTGCATCCAGAGTGAGTCCATGCAACTTATTATGTGACTTGTTGTATTTAGGCATAACAAAGGGTTTGAATATGTATTTACTCAAAACATTTCAGATTTTCATTTTTATTAATTTGTAAACATTTCTGAAAACATAATTTCACTTTGACATTTTGGGGGGTATTGTGTGTAGGCCAGTGACACCAAATCTCCATGTAATCCATTTTAAATTCAGGCTGCAGGACAACAAAATGTGGAAGAAGTAATGAGGTGTGAATACTTCCTGAAAGCACTGTATGTATATGGTTATCCATAAGTGAGTCAGACAAACATCATAAAACACAAAAACATTATATTGAGAATAAACAAAAACGTGGAATTGAATAAGAAGAAGTTTTGGGAAGCAAATCGAAGGAAGGAAGTGAGCAGACATAGCAGAGCATGCTGGGGGATTAGGCCAGGCAGAGAGGATGCTGGGAAGGCATGCTTATAGAGCCCAGTCAGAGAGAAGACACAGAGCACAAACTGTCTCTACAAAAAAAAGACCAAAAATGACATTGGGAGAGGAGAGAAGAGAGGGAGAGGGAGAGGGAGAGAGGGGGAGGAGAAGGACATGAGGAGAGAGACAGGGCAGCGGGGGTTCTCAGGCAGGAAGCATAAAGCAGAACGTGACGACAAAAAAAAAAAAGCCAAATGTCAAAACAGGAACAAAAAGAAAACAACTAAATGTCCATTAAGGGTATACCAAAAACACAAAGAAAGAATCATAAAAACATCAACATCAAAAAAAATGCTCTTCACCTTAATTCTTCAGGGTGGAGCAGATTACCTGTTATAAATATGAGTAGCTGTTCTTTGGTTGTTCAGCAAAAAGAAACCAGAAATCAAAACGATAAAACATAACCAAACATAAAATGCTGCCTGGAATAGGAGACCCCGCATTCGGACTCCCTAGAAAATGTATTTTGTTGGGCTATGCGAGTTCAAAGTTCAACAGGAAGTGATTTTTAGGGTTTTTGGTATACACTCCGGGTGTTGACATAACAATACTGTAACAGGGTAGGAACCATAGTGTTGTCCATGTCTCTACTACTGCGGAACCCCACAGGACCTAGCCGTCACAATGGAAGGGACGAGGGGACGACCTGGGTTAGTGAAGAATTACAGTGAACAGCATTGCAGAAAAACGACGAACAGAGAAAGAGGAAGAACTAAATTAGAGCAAAGATCAAAAATATAGAGAGTTGAAGTCGGAAGTTTACATACACTTAGGTTAGAGTCAATGAAACTCATTTGTTACAGACAGATTATTTCACTTATAATTCACTGTATCACAATTCCAGGGGTCAGAAGTTTACATAGACTAAGTTAACTGTGCCTTTAAATAGCTTGGAAAATTCCAGAAAATGATGTCATGGCTTTAGAATCTTCTGATATGCTAAGTGACATCATTTGAGTCAATTGGAGGTGTACCTGTGGATGTATTTCAAGGCCTACCTTCAAACTCTTGCTTGACATCATGGGAAAATCAAAAGAAATCAGCCAGGACCTCAGAAAAACATTTGTAGACCTCCACAAGTCTGGTTCATCCTTGGGAGGAATTTCCAAACTTCTGAAGGTACCACGTTCATCATATAAACACCATGGGACCACGCAGCAGTCATCCCGCTCAGGAAGGAGACGCATTCTGTCTCCTAGAGATGAACGTACTTTGGTGCGAAAAGTGCAAATCAATCACAGAAAAACAGCAAAGGACCTTGTGAAGATGCTGGAGGAAACAGGTACAAAAGTATCTATATCAACAGTAAAATGAGTCCTATATCAACATAACCTGAAAGGCCACTCAGCAAGGAAGAAGCCACTGCTACAAAACCGCAATAAAACAGCCAGACTACGGTTTGCAACTGCACATGGGGACAAAGATCATACTTTTTGGAGAAATGTCCTCTGGTCTGATGAAACAAAAATAGAACTGTTTGGCCATAATGACCATCGTTATGTTTGGAGGAAAAAGGCGGCGGCTTGCAAGCTGAAGAACACCATCCCAACCATGAAGCACAGGGGTGGCAGCATCATGTTGTGGGGGTGCTTTGCTGCAGGAGGGACTGGTTGCACTTCACAAAATAGAAGGCTTAATGAGGTAGGAAAATTATGTGGATATTTTGAAGCAACATCTCAAGACATCAGTCAGGAAGTTAAAGCTTGGTCGCAATTGGGTCTTCCAAATGGACAATGACCCCAAGCATACTTCCAAAGTTGTGGCAAAATGGTTTAAGGACAACAAAATCAAGGTATTGGAATGGTAATCACAAAGCCCTGACCTCAAACCTATAGACAATTTGTGGGCAGAACTGAAAAAGTGTGTGCGAGCAAGGAGGCCTACAAACCTGACTCAGTTACACCAGCTCTGTCAGGAGGAATGGGCCAAAATTCACCCAACTTATTGTGGGAAGCTTGTGGAAGGCTACCTGAAACGTTTGACCCAATTTAAACAATTTCAAGGCAATGCTACCAAATACTAATTGAATGTATGTAAACTTCTGACCCACTGGGAATGTGAAGAAAAAATTTAAAGCTGAAATAAATCTTTCTCTCTACTATTCAATCTGACATTTCACATTCTTAAAATATAGTGGTGATCCTAACTGTCCTAAAACAGGGAATATTTACTAGGATTAGATGTCAGGAATTGTGAAAACTGAGTTTAAATGCATTTGGCTAAGGTGTATGTACACTTTGGACTTCAACTGTATATCCACTGCTCAAACAATAAAGGGAACACTTAAACAACACAATGTAAATCCAAGTCAATCACACTTCTGTGAAATCAAACTGTCCACTTAGGAAGCAACACTGATTGACAATAAATTTCACATGCTGTTGTTCAAATGGAATAGACAACAGGTGGAAATTATAGGCAGTTAGCAAGACACCCCCAATAAAGGAGTGGTTCTGCAGGTGGTTACCACAGACCACTTCTCTGTTCCTATGCTTCCTGGCTGATATTTTCGTCACTTTTGAATGCTGGCGGTGCTTTCACTCTAGTGGTAGCATGAGACGGAGTCTACAACCCACGCAAGTGGCTCAGGTAGTGCAGCTCATCCAGGATGGCACATCAATGCGAGCTGTGGCAAGAAGATTTGCTGTGTCTGTCAGTGTAGTGTCCAGAGAATGGAGGCGCTACCAGGAGACAGGCCAGTATATCAGGAGATGTGGAGGAGGCCGTGGGAGGGCAACAACCCAGCAGCAGGACTGCTACCTCCGCTTTTATGCAAGGAGGAGCAGGAGGAGCACTGCCAGAGCCCTGCAAAATGACCTCCAGCAGGCCACAAATGTGCATGTGTCTGCTCAAACGGTCAGAAACAGACTCCATGAGGGGTGGTATGAGGGCCCAGCGTAACAGGTGGGGGTTGTGCTTACAGCTCAACACCGTGCAGGACGTTTGGCATTTGCCAGAGAACACCAAGATTGGCAAATTCGCCACTGGTGCCCTGTGCTCTTCACAGATGAAAGCAGGTTCACACTGAGCACATGTTAGACGTGACAGAGTCTGGAGACGCCGTGGAGAACGTTCTTCTGCCTGCAACATCCTCCAGCATGACCGGTTTGGCGGTGGGTCAGTCATGGTGTGGGGGTGGCATTTCTTTGGGGGGGCGGCACAGCCCTCCATGTGCTCGCCAGAGGTAGCCTGACTGCCATTAGGTACCGAGATGAGATCCTCAGACCCCTTGTGAGAACATATGCTGGTGCGGTTGGCCCTGGGTTCCTCCTAATGCAAGACAATGCTAGACCTCATGTGGCTGGAGTGTGTCAGCAGTTCCTGCAAGAGGAAGGCATTGATGCTATGGACTGGCCAGCCTGTACGCCAGACCTGTTGCACCATAGACTGTCCAGGAGATGGCGGATGTTTAGTCCAGGTCTGGGAGGAGATCCCTCAGGAGACCATCCGCCACCTCATCAGGAGCATGCCCAGGCGTTGTAGGGAGGTCATACAGGCACGTGGAGACCACACACACTACTGAGCCTCATTTTTAACTTGTTTTAAGGACATTACATCAAAGTTGGATCAGCCTGTAGGTTGGTTTTCCACTTTAATTTTGAGTGTGACTCCAAATCCAGACCTCCATGGGTTGATACATTTGATTTCCATTGATCATTTTTGTGTGATTTTGTTGTCAGCACATTCAACTATGTAAAGAAAAAAGCATTTAATAAGAATATTTCATTCATTCAGATCTAGGATGTGTTATTTTAGTGTTCCCTTTATTTTTTGAGCAGTGTATATATATATATATAGAGAGAGAGACATAGAGATACAGTATATATATAGAGTGAGAGATAGAGAGGGGGGGGGGGTATTCCTACCAGTAGAAACAAACAACACACCTTCTTTAAAAAAAAAAAATGAAACTGGTTGCTGCATTTCTCACATGCAAACAGGTCAGGCATGTTGCAGTGAACGTAAATGAAGACAATGGAGCCAAAACAAAAACTAAACAAGTAGACAGAAGGGTTAAGAAAACCAAACCAACAAAAAGGAAAAAACAACAGAGCAAATTATCAAAGCATTTCTTTGTGCCCCAAAACCCAGACCCAACAGCGCTGAGAGGAGAGGACCACAGTGACTGGGAATAACATGGTACTGCTCCACTGAGAGGAGAGGACCACAGTGACTGGGAATAACATGGTACTGCTCCACTGAGAGGAGAGGACCACAGTGACTGGGAATAACATGGTACTGCTCCACTGAGAGGAGAGGACCACAGTGACTGGGAATAACATGGTACTGCTCCACTGAGAGGAGAGGACCACAGTGACTGGGAATAACATGGGTACTGCTCTATTGAGAGGAGAGGACCACAGTAACTGGGAATAACATGGTACTGCTCCATTGAGAGGAGAGGAGAGGACCACAGTGACTGGGAATAACATGGTACTGCTCCAATGAGAGGAGAGGAGAGGACCACAGTAACTGGGAATAACATGGTACTGCTCTATTGAGAGGAGAGGACCACAGTGACTGGGAATAACATGGTACTGCTCCACTGAGAGGAGAGGACTACAGTGACTGGGAATAACATGGTACTGCTCTATTGAGAGGAAAGGAGAGGACCACAGTAATTGGGAATAAGATGGTACTGCTCCGTTGAGAGAAGATAAGAGGACCACAGTGACTGAGAATAACATGGTACTGCTCCACTGAGAGGAGAGGACCACAGTCACTGGGAATAACATGGTACTGCTCTATTGAGAGGAGAGGACCACAGTGACTGGGAATAACATGGTACTGCTCCATTGAGAGGAGAGGACCACAGTGACTGGGAATAACATGGTACTGCTCCACTGAGAGGAGAGGACCACAGTGACGGGGAATAACATGGTACTGCTCTATTGAGAGGAGAGGAGAGGACCACAGTGACTGGGAATAACATGGTACTGCTCCATTGAGAGGAGAGGAGAGGACCACAGTAACTGGGAATAACATGGTACTGCTCTATTGAGAGAAGAGGACCACAGTGACTGGGAATAACATGGTACTGCTCTATTGAGAGGAGAGGACCACAGTGACTGAGAATAACATGGTACTGCTCCATTGAGAGGAGAGGACCACAGTGACTGGGAATAACATGGTACAGCTCTATTGAGAGGAGAGGAGAGGAGAGGACCACAATGACTGGGAATAACATGGTACTGCTCTATTGAGAGGAGAGGAGAGGACCACAGTGACTGGGAATAACATGGCACTGCTACATTGAGAGGAGAGGAGAGGAGAGGACCACAGTAACTGGGAATAACATGGTACTGCTCTATTGAGAGGAGAGGACCAGAGTGACTGGGAATAACATGGTACTGCTCCATTGAAAGGAGAGGAGAGGACCACAGTAACTGGGAATAACATGGTACTGCTCTATTGAGAGGAGAGGACCACAGTGACTGGGAATAACATGGTACTGCTCCATTGAGAGGAGACGAGAGGACCACAGTAACTGGGAATAACATTGTACTGCTCTATTGAGAGAAGAGGACCACAGTAACTGGGAATAACATGGTACTGCTCTATTGAGAGGAGAGGAGAGAACCACAGTGACAGGGAATAACATGGTACTGCTCCATTGAGAGGAATGGAGAGGACCACTGTGACTGGGAATAACATGGTACTGCTCTATTGAGAGGAGAGGAGAGGACAACAGTGACTGGGAATAACATGGTACTGCTATATTGAGAGGAGAGGAGAGGACCACAGTGACTGGGAATAACATGGTACTGCTCCATTGAGAGGAATGGAGAGGACCACAGCGACTGGGAATAACATGGTACTGCTCTATTGAGAGAAGAGGACCTCAGTGACTGGGAATAACATGGTACTGCTATATTGAGAGGAGAGGAGAGGACCACAGTGACTGGGAATAACATGGTACTGCTCCATTGAGAGGAATGGAGATGACCACAGTGACTGGGAATAACATGGTACTGCTCTATTGAGAGAAGAGGACCATATTGACTGGGAATAACATGGTACTGCTCTATTGAGAGGAGAGGACCACAGTGACTGAGAATAACATGGTACTGCTCCACTGAGAGGAGAGGACCACAGTGACAGGGAATAACATGGTACTGCTCCACTGAGAGGAGAGAAGAGGACCACAGTGACTGGGAATAACATGGTACTGCTCCATTGAGAGGAGAGGACCACAGTGACTGGGAATAACATGGTACTGCTCTATTGAGAGAAGAGGACCTCAGTGACTGGGAATAACATGGTACTGCTATATTGAGAGGAGAGGAGAGGACCACAGTGACTGGGAATAACATGGTACTGCTCCATTGAGAGGAATGGAGATGACCACAGTGACTGGGAATAACATGGTACTGCTCTATTGAGAGAAGAGGACCATAGTGACTGGGAATAACATGGTACTGCTCTATTGAGAGGAGAGGACCACAGTGACTGAGAATAACATGGTACTGCTCCACTGAGAGGAGAGGACCACAGTGACTGGGAATAACATGGTACTGCTCCATTGAGAGGAGAGGAGAGGACCACAGTAACTGGGAATAACATGGTACTGCTCTATTGAGAGGAAAGGAGAGGACCACAGTAACTGGGAATAACATGGTACTGCTCCATTGAGAGGAGAGGACCACAGTGACTGGGAATAACATGGTACTGCTCCACTGAGAGGAGAGGACCACAGTGACAGGGAATAACATGGTACTGCTCCATTGAGAGGAGAGGACCACAGTGACTGGGAATAACATGGTACTGCTCCACTGAGAGGAGAGGACCACAGTGACGGGGAATAAAATGGTACTGCTCTATTGAGAGGAGAGGACCACCGTGACTGGGAATAACATGGTACTGCTCCATTGAGAGGAGAGGAGAGGACCACAGTAACTGGGAATAACATGGTACTGCTCTATTGAGAGAAGAGGACCACAGTGACTGGGAATAACATGGTACTGCTCTATTGAGAGGAGAGGACCACAGTGACTGAGAATAACATGGTACTGCTCCATTGAGAGGAGAGGACCATAGTGACTGGGAATAACATGGTACTGCTCTATTGAGAGGAGAGGAGAGGACCACAGTAACTGGGAATAACATGGTACTGCTCTATTGAGAGGAGAGGAGAGGACCACAATGACTGGGAATAACATGGTACTGCTCTATTGAGAGGAGAGGAGAGGACCACAGTGACTGGGAATAACATGGCACTGCTACATTGAGAGGAGAGGAGAGGACCACAGTAACTGGGAATAACATGGTACTGCTCTATTGAGAGGAGAGGACCAGAGTGACTGGGAATAACATGGTACTGCTCCATTGAAAGGAGAGGAGAGGACCACAGTAACTGGGAATAACATGGTACTGCTCTATTGAGAGGAGAGGAGAGGACCACAGTGACTGGGAATAACATGGTACTGCTCCATTGAGAGGAGACGAGAGGACCACAGTAACTGGGAATAACATTGTACTGCTCTATTGAGGGAAGAGGACCACAGTAACTGGGAATAACATGGTACTGCTCTATTGAGAGGAGAGGAGAGAACCACAGTGACAGGGAATAACATGGTACTGCTCTATTGAGAGAAGAGGACCACAGTAACTGGGAATAACATGGTACTGCGCTATTGAGAGGAGAGGAGAGGACAACAGTGACTGGGAATAACATGGTACTGCTATATTGAGAGGAGAGGAGAGGACCACAGTGACTGGGAATAACATGGTACTGCTCCATTGAGAGGAATGGAGAGGACCACAGTGACTGGGAATAACATGGTACTGCTCTATTGAGAGAAGAGGACCTCAGTGACTGGGAATAACATGGTACTGCTATATTGAGAGGAGAGGAGAGGACCACAGTGACTGGGAATAACATGGTACTGCTCCATTGAGAGGAATGGAGATGACCACAGTGACTGGGAATAACATGGTACTGCTCTATTGAGAGAAGAGGACCATAGTGACTGGGAATAACATGGTACTGCTCTATTGAGAGGAGAGGACCACAGTGACTGAGAATAACATGGTACTGCTCCACTGAGAGGAGAGGACCACAGTGACTGGGAATAACATGGTACTGCTCCATTGAGAGGAGAGGAGAGGACCACAGTAACTGGGAATAACATGGTACTGCTCTATTGAGAGGAAAGGAGAGGATCACAGTAATTGGGAATAAGATAGTACTGCTCCGTAGAGAGAAGAGAAGAGGACCACAGTGACTGAGAATAACATGGTAATGCTCCACTGAGAGGAAAGGACCACAGTGACTGGGAATAACATGGTACTGCTCTATTGAGAGGAGAGGACCAAAGTGACTGGGAATAACATGGTACTGCTCCATTGAGAGGAGACGAGAGGACCACAGTAACTGGGAATAACATTGTACTGCTCTATTGAGGGAAGAGGACCACAGTAACTGGGAATAACATGGTACTGCTCTATTGAGAGGAGAGGAGAGAACCACAGTGACAGGGAATAACATGGTACTGCTCTATTGAGAGGAGAGGAGAGGACAACAGTGACTGGGAATAACATGGTACTGCTATATTGAGAGGAGAGGAGAGGACCACAGTGACTGGGAATAACATGGTACTGCTCCATTGAGAGGAGAGGAGAGAACCACAGTGACAGGGAATAACATGGTACTGCTCTATTGAGAGGAGAGGAGAGGACAACAGTGACTGGGAATAACATGGTACTGCTATATTGAGAGGAGAGGAGAGGACCACAGTGACTGGGAATAACATGGTACTGCTCCATTGAGAGGAATGGAGAGGACCACAGTGACTGGGAATAACATGGTACTGCTCTATTGAGAGAAGAGGACCTCAGTGACTGGGAATAACATGGTACTGCTATATTGAGAGGAGAGGAGAGGACCACAGTGACTGGGAATAACATGGTACTGCTCCATTGAGAGGAATGGAGATGACCACAGTGACTGGGAATAACATGGTACTGCTCTATTGAGAGAAGAGGACCATAGTGACTGGGAATAACATGGTACTGCTCTATTGAGAGGAGAGGACCACAGTGACTGAGAATAACATGGTACTGCTCCACTGAGAGGAGAGGACCACAGTGACTGGGAATAACATGGTACTGCTCCATTGAGAGGAGAGGAGAGGACCACAGTAACTGGGAATAACATGGTACTGCTCTATTGAGAGGAGAGGAGAGGACCACAGTAACTGGGAATAACATGGTACTGCTCTATTGAGAGGAGAGGAGAGGACCACAGTGACAGGGAATAACATGGTACTGCTCCACTGAGAGGAGAGGAGAGGACCACAGTAACTGGGAATAACATGGTACTGCTCTATTGAGAGGAGAGGAGAGGACCATAGTGACTGGGAATAACATGGTACTGCTCTATTGAGAGAAGAGGACCACAGTAACTGGGAATAACATGGTACTGCTCTATTGAGAGGAGAGGAGAGGACAACAGTAACTGGGAATAACATGGTACTGCTCTATTGAGAGGAGGGGAGAGGAGAGGAGAGGACAACAGTGACTGGGAATAACATGGTACTGCTATATTGAGAGGAGAGGAGAGGACCACAGTGACTGGGAATAACATGGTACTGCTCCATTGAGAGGAGAGGACCACAGTGACTGGGAATAACATGGTACTGCTCCACTGAGAGGAGAGGACCACAGTGACTGGGAATAACATGGTACTGCTCTATTGAGAGGAGAGGACCACAGTGACTGGGAATAACATGGTACTGCTCTATTGAGAGGAGAGGACCACAGTGACTGGGAATAACATGGTACTGCTCCATTGAGAGGAGAAGAGAGGACCACAGTGACTGGGAATAACATGGTACTGCTCTATTGAGAGAAGAGGACCATAGTGACTGGGAATAACATGGTACTGCTCAATTGAGAGGAGAGGAGAGGACCACAGTAACTGGGAATAACATGGTACTGCTCTATTGAGGAGAGGAGAGGACCACAGTGACTGGGAATAACATGGTACTGCTATTGAGAGGACAGGACCACAGTGACAGGGAATAACATGGTACTGCTCCACTGAGAGGAGAGAAGAGGACCACAGTGACTGGGAATAACATGGTACTGCTCCATTGAGAGGAGAGGACCACAGTGACTGGGAATAACATGGTACTGCTCCATTGAGAGGAGAGAAGAGGACCACAGTAACTGGGAATAACATGGTACTGCTCTATTGAGAGGAGAGGAGAAGAGAGGACCACAGTGACTGGGAATAACATGGTACTGATCCACTGAGAGGAGAGGACCACAGTGACTGGGAATAACATGGTACTGCTCTATTGAGAGGAGAGGACCACAGTGACTGGGAATAACATGGTACTGCTCCACTGAGAGGAGAGAAGAGGACCACAGTGACTGGGAATAACATGGTACTGCTCCATTGAGAGGAGAGAAGAGGACCACAGTGACTGGGAATAACATGGTACTGCTCCACTGAGAGGAGAGGACCAGAGGACCATGGTACAGTGACTGGGAATAACATGGTACTGCTCTATTGAGAGGAGAGGAGAGGACCACAGTGACTGGGAATAACATGGTACTGCTCCATTGAGAGGAGAGAAGAGGACCACAGTGACTGGGAATAACATGATACTGCTCCACTGAGAGGAGAGGACCACAGTGACTGGGAATAACATGGTACTGCTCTATTGAGAGGAGAGGACCACAGTGACTGGGAATAACATGGTACTGCTCCATTGAGAGGAGAGGACCACAGTGACTGGGAATAACACGGTACTGCTCCACTGAGAGGAGAGAAGAGGACCACAGTGACTGGGAATAACATGGTACAGCTCTATTGAGAGGAGAGGACCACAGTGACTGAGAATAACATGGTACTGCACTATTGAGAGAAGAGGACCACAGTGACTGGGAATAACATGGTACTGCTCTATTGAGAGAAGAGGACCACAGTAACTGGGAATAACATGGTACTGCTCTATTGAGAGGAGAGGACCACAGTGACTGGGAATAACATGGTACTGCTCCATTGAGAGGAGAGAAGAGGACCACAGTGACTGGGAATAACATGGTACTGCTCCACTGAGAGGAGAGGACCAGAGTTAAAGGGAATAACATGGTACTGCTCTATTGAGAGTAGAGGACCACAGTGACTGGGAATAACATGGTACTGCTCCATTGAGAGGAGAGGACCATAGTGACAGGGAATAACATGGTACTGCTCCACTGAGAGGAGAGGAGAGGACCACAGTGACTGGGAATAACATGGTACTGCTCTATTGAGAGGAGAGGAGAGGACCACAGTGACTGGGAATAACATGGTACTGCTCCATTGAGAGGAGAGGACCACAGTGACTGGGAATAACATGGTACTGCTCTATTGAGAGGAGAGGACCACAGTGACTGGGAATAACATGGTACTGCTCCACTGAGAGGAGAGGACCACAGTGACTGGGAATAACATGGTACTGCTCTATTGAGAGGAGAGGACCACAGTGACTGGGAATAACATGGTACTGCTCCATTGAGAGGAGAGGACCACAGTGACTGGGAATAACATGGTACTGCTCCACTGAGAGGAGAGAAGAGGACCACAGTGACTGGGAATAACATGGTACTGCTCTATTTAGAGGAGAGGACCACAGTGACTGGGAATAACACGGGACTGCTCCATTGAGAGAAGAGGACCACAGTAACTGGGAATAACATGGTACTGCTCCACTGAGAGGAGAGGACCACAGTGACTGGGAATAACATGGTACTGCTCCATTGAGAGGAGAGGACCACAGTGACTGGGAATAACATGGTACTGCTCTATTGAGAGGAGAGGACCACAGTGACTGGGAATAACATGGTACTTGTCCACTGAGAGGAGAGGACCACAGTGACTGGGAATAACATGGTACTGCTCTATTGAGAGGAGAGGACCACAGTGACTGGGAATAACATGGTACTTCTCCATTGAGAGGAGAGGACCACAGTGACTGGGAATAACATGGTACTGCTCCATTGAGAGGAGAGAAGAGGACCACAGTGACTGGGAATAACATGGTACTGCTCCACTGAGAGGACTGGACCACAGTGACTGGGAATAACATGGTACTGCTCTATTGAGAGGAGAGGACCACAGTGACTGGGAATAACATGGTACTGCTCCACTGAGAGGAGAGGACCACAGTGACTGGGAATAACATGGTACTGCTCCACTGAGAGGAGAGAAGAGGACCACAGTGACTGGGAATAACATGGTACTGCTCTATTGAGAGGAGAGGACCAAAGTGACTGGGAATAACATGGTACTGCTCCATTGAGAGGAGAGGAGAGGGCCACAGTAACTGGGAATAACATGGTACTGCTCTATTGAGAGGAGAGGAGAGGACCACAGTAACTGGGAATAACATGGTACTGCTCTATTGAGAGGAGAGGAGAGGACCACAGTGACAGGGAATAACATGGTACTGCTCTACTGAGAGGAGAGGAGAGGACCACAGTAACTGGGAATAACATGGTACTGCTCTATTGAGAGGAGAGGAGAGGACCATAGTGACTGGGAATAACATGGTACTGCTCTATTGAGAGAAGAGGACCACAGTAACTGGGAATAACATGGCTGCTCTATTGAGAGGAGAGGAGAGGACAACAGTAACTGGGAATAACATGGTACTGCTCTATTGAGAGGAGGGGAGAGGAGAGGAGAGAACAGTGACTGGGAATAACATGGTACTGCTATATTGAGAGGAGAGGAGAGGACCACAGTGACTGGGAATAACATGGTACTGCTCCATTGAGAGGAATGGAGAGGACCACAGTGACTGGGAATAACATGGTACTGCTCTATTGAGAGAAGAGGACCTCAGTGACTGGGAATAACATGGTACTGTTATATTGAGAGGAGAGGAGAGGACCACAGTGACTGGGAATAACATGGTACTGCTCCATTGAGAGGAATGGAGAGGACCACAGTGACTGGGAATAACATGGTACTGCTCTATTGAGAGGAGAGGACCACAGTGACTGGGAATAACATGGTACTGCTCTATTGAGAGGAGAGGACCACAGTGACTGGGAATAACATGGTACTGCTCCATTGAGAGAGGAGGAGAGGACCACAGTGACTGGGAATAACATGGTACTGCTCTATTGAGAGGAGAGGACCACAGTGACTGGACCACAGTGACTGGGAATAACATGGTACTGCTCTATTGAGAGAAGAGGACCATAGTGACTGGGAATAACATGGTACTGCTCAATTGAGAGGAGAGGAGAGGACCACAGTAACTGGGAATAACATGGTACTGCTCTATTGAGAGGAGAGGAGAGGACCACAGTGACAGGGAATAACATGGTACTGCTCCACTGAGAGGAGAGAAGAGGACCACAGTGACTGGGAATAACATGGTACTGCTCCATTGAGAGGAGAGGACCACAGTGACTGGGAATAAGATGGTACTGCTCTATTGAGAGGAGAGGACCACAGTGACTGGGAATAACATGGTACTGCTCTATTGAGAGAAGAGGACCACAGTGACTGGGAATAACATGGTACTGCTATATTGAGAGGAGAGGAGAGGACCACAGTGACTGGGAATAACATGGTACTGCTCCATTGAGAGGAATGGAGAGGACCACAGTGACTGGGAATAACATGGTACTGCTCTATTGAGAGGAGAAGACCACAGTGACTGGGAATAACATGGTACTGCTCCATTGAGAGGAGAGGAGAGGACCACAGTGACTGGGAATAACATGGTACTGCTCTATTGAGAGAAGAGGACCATAGTGACTGGGAATAACATGGTACTGCTCATTGAGAGGAGAGGAGAGGACCACAGTAACTGGGAATAACATGGTACTGCTCTATTGAGAGGACAGGACCACAGTGACAGGGAATAACATGGTACTGCTCCACTGAGAGGAGAGAAGAGGACCACAGTGACTGGGAATAACATGGTACTGCTCCATTGAGAGGAGAGGACCACAGTGACTGGGAATAACATGGTACTGCTCTATTGAGAGGAGAGGAGAAGAGAGGACCACAGTAACTGGGAATAACATGGTACTGCTCTATTGAGAGGAAAGGAGAGGACCACAGTAACTGGGAATAAGATAGTACTGCTCCGTAGAGAGAAGAGACCACAAGAGGACCACAGTGACTGAGAATAACATGGTAATGCTCCACTGAGAGGAAAGGACCACAGTGACTGGGAATAACATGGTACTGCTCTATTGAGAGGAGAGGACCAAAGTGACTGGGAATAACATGGTACTGCTCCATTGAGAGGAGAGGAGAGGACCACAGTAACTGGGAATAACATGGTACTGCTCTATTGAGAGGAGAGGAGAGGACCACAGTAACTGGGAATAACATGGTACTGCTCTATTGAGAGGAGAGGAGAGGACCACAGTGACAGGGAATAACATGGTACTGCTCCACTGAGAGGAGAGGAGAGGACCACAGTAACTGGGAATAACATGGTACTGCTCTATTGAGAGGAGAGGACCACAGTGACTGGGAATAACATGGTACTGCTCTATTGAGAGAAGAGGACCACAGTGACTGGGAATAACATGGTACTGCTCTATTGAGAGGAGAGGAGAGGACAACAGTAACTGGGAATAACATGGTACTGCTCTATTGAGAGGAGGGGAGAGGAGAGGAGAGGACAACAGTGACTGGGAATAACATGGTACTGCTATATTGAGAGGAGAGGAGAGGACCACAGTGACTGGGAATAACATGGTACTGCTCCATTGAGAGGAATGGAGAGGACCACAGTGACTGGGAATAACATGGTACTGCTCTATTGAGAGAAGAGGACCATAGTGACTGGGAATAACATGGTACTGCTCTATTGAGAGGAGAGGACCACAGTGACTGGGAATAACATGGTACTGCTCTATTGAGAGGAGAGGACCACAGTGACTGGGAATAACATGGTACTGCTCCATTGAGAGGAGAGGAGAGGACCACAGTGACTGGGAATAACATGGTACTGCTCTATTGAGAGAAGAGGACCATAGTGACTGGGAATAACATGGTACTGCTCAATTGAGAGGAGAGGAGAGGACCACAGTAACTGGGAATAACATGGTACTGCTCTATTGAGAGGAGAGGAGAGGACCACAGTGACTGGGAATAACATGGTACTGCTCTATTGAGAGGAGAGGACCACAGTGACTGGGAATAACATGGTACTGCTCTATTGAGAGAAGAGGACCACAGTGACTGGGAATAACATGGTACTGCTATATTGAGAGGAGAGGACCACAGTGACTGGGAATAACATGGTACTGCTCCATTGAGAGGAATGGAGAGGACAACAGTGACTGGGAATAACATGGTACTGTTCTATTGAGAGGAGAAGACCACAGTGACTGGGAATAACATGGTACTGCTCCATTGAGAGGAGAGGAGAGGACCACAGTGACTGGGAATAACATGGTACTGCTCTATTGAGAGAAGAGGACCATAGTGACTGGGAATAACATGGTACTGCTCTATTGAGAGGAGAGGAGAGGACCACAGTAACTGGGAATAACATGGTACTGCTCTATTGAGAGGACAGGACCACAGTGACAGGGAATAACATGGTACTGCTCCACTGAGAGGAGAGAAGAGGACCACAGTGACTGGGAATAACATGGTACTGCTCCATTGAGAGGAGAGGACCACAGTGACTGGGAATAACATGGTACTGCTCCATTGAGAGGAGAGGACCACAGTGACTGGGAATAACATGGTAAACTGTCCACTGAGAGGAGAGGACCACAGTGACTGGGAATAACATGGTACTGCTCTATTGAGAGGAGAGGACCACAGTGACTGGGAATAACATGGTACTGCTCTATTGAGAGGAGAGGACCACAGTGACTGGGAATAACATGGTACTGCTCCATTGAGAGGAGAGAAGAGGACCACAGTGACTGGGAATAACATGGTACTGCTCCACTGAGAGGACTGGACCACAGTGACTGGGAATAACATGGTACTGCTCCATTGAGAGGAGAGGACCACAGTGACTGGGAATAACATGGTACTGCTCCACTGAGAGGAGAGGACCACAGTGACTGGGAATAACATGGTACTGCTCCACTTGAGGAGAGAAGAGGACCACAGTGACTGGGAATAACATGGTACTGCTCTATTGAGAGGAGAGGACCACAGTGACTGGGAATAACATGGTACTGCTCCATTGAGAGAGAGAGAGGACCACAGTGACTGGGAATAACATGGTACTGCTCTATTGAGAGGAGAGGAGAGGACCACAGTGACTGGGAATAACATGGTACTGCTCTATTGAGAGGAGAGGACCACAGTGACAGGGAATAACATGGTACTGCTCCACTGAGAGGAGAGGAGAGGACCACAGTGACTGGGAATAACATGGTACTGCTCCATTGAGAGGAGAGGAGAGGACCACAGTGACTGGGAATAACATGGTACTGCTCATTGAGAGAAGAGGACCACAGTAACTGGGAATAACATGGTACTGCTCCACAGTGACTGGGAATAACATGGTATTGAGAGGAGGGGAGAGGAGAGGAGAGAACAGTGACTGGGAATAACATGGTACTGCTATATTGAGAGGAGGAGAGGACCACAGTGACTGGGAATAACATGGTACTGCTCCATTGAGAGGAATGGAGAGGACCACAGTGACTGGGAATAACATGGTACTGCTCTATTGAGAGAAGAGGACCACAGTGACTGGGAATAACATGGTACTGTTATATTGAGAGGAGAGGAGAGGACCACAGTGACTGGGAATAACATGGTACTGCTCCATTGAGAGGAATGGAGAGGACCACAGTGACTGGGAATAACATGGTACTGCTCTATTGAGAGGAGAGGACCACAGTGACTGGGAATAACATGGTACTGATTGAGAGGAGAGGACCACAGTGACTGGGAATAACATGGTACTGCTCCATTGAGAGGAGAGGAGAGGACCACAGTGACTGGGAATAACATGGTACTGCTCATTGAGAGGAGAGGACCACAGTGACTGGGAATAACATGGTACTGCTCTATTGAGAGGAGAGGACCACAGTGACTGGGAATAACATGGTACTGCTCAATTGAGAGGAGAGGAGAGGACCACAGTAACTGGGAATAACATGGTACTGCTCTATTGAGAGGAGAGGAGAGGACCACAGTGACAGGGAATAACATGGTACTGCTCCACTGAGAGGAGAGAAGAGGACCACAGTGACTGGGAATAACATGGTACTGCTCCATTGAGAGGAGAGAAGACCACAGTAACTGGGAATAAGATGGTACTGCTCATTGAGAGGAGAGGACCACAGTAACTGGGAATAACATGGTACTGCTCCATTGAGAGAAGAGGACCACAGTAACTGGGAATAACATGGTACTGCTCTATTGAGAGGAGAGGAGAGAACCACAGTGACAGGGAATAACATGGTACTGCTCCATTGAGAGGAATGGAGAGGACCACTGTGACTGGGAATAACATGGTACTGCTCCATTGAGAGGAGAGGACCACAGTGACTGGGAATAACATGGTACTGCTCCACTGAGAGGAGAGGACCACAGTGACTGGGAATAACATGGTACTGCTCTATTGAGAGAAGAGGACCACAGTGACTGGGAATAACATGGTACTGCTCTATTGAGAGGAGAGGAGAGGACCACAGTGACTGGGAATAACATGGTACTGCTCCATTGAGAGGAGAGGACCACAGTGACAGGGAATAACATGGTACTGCTCCACTGAGAGGAGAGAAGAGGACCACAGTGACTGGGAATAACATGGTACTGCTCCATTGAGAGGAGAGGACCACAGTGACTGGGAATAACATGGTACTGCTCCATTGAGAGGAGAGGAGAGGACCACAGACTGGGAATAACATGGTACTGCTCCATTGAGAGGAGGAGAGGACCACAGTGACTGGGAATAACATGGTACTGCTCTATTGAGAGAGAGAAGAGGACCACAGTGACTGGGAATAACATGGTACTGCTCCACTGAGAGGAGAGGACCACAGTGACTGGGAATAACATGGTACTGCTCCATTGAGAGGAGAGGACCACAGTGACTGGGAATAACATGGTACTGCTCCATTGAGAGGAGAGGACCACAGTGACTGGGAATAACATGGTACTGCTCCATTGAGAGGAGAGGAGAGGACCACAGTGACTGGGAATAACATGGTACTGCTCTATTGAGAGGAGAGGAGAGGACCACAGTGACTGGGAATAACATGGTACTGCTCCACTGAGAGGAGAGGAGAGGACCACAGTAACTGGGAATAACATGGTACTGCTCTATTGAGAGGAGAGGAGAGGACCACAGTGACTGGGAATAACATGGTACTGCTCTATTGAGAGAAGAGGACCACAGTAACTGGGAATAACATGGTACTGCTCTATTGAGAGGAGAGGAGAGGACCACAGTGACTGGGAATAACATGGTACTGCTCCATTGAGAGGAGAGGACCACAGTGACTGGGAATAACATGGTACTGCTATATTGAGAGGAGAGGAGAGGACCACAGTGACTGGGAATAACATGGTACTGCTCCATTGAGAGGAGAGGACCACAGTGACTGGGAATAACATGGTACTGCTCTATTGAGAGAAGAGGACCACAGTGACTGGGAATAACATGGTACTGCTCTATTGAGAGGAGAGGACCACAGTGACTGGGAATAACATGGTACTGCTCTATTGAGAGGAGAGGACCACAGTGACTGGGAATAACATGGTACTGCTCCATTGAGAGGAGAGGACCACAGTGACTGGGAATAACATGGTACTGCACATTGAGAGAAGAGGACCACAGTGACTGGGAATAACATGGTACTGCTCCATTGAGAGGAGAGGAGAGGACCACAGTGACTGGGAATAACATGGTACTGCTCCATTGAGAGGAGAGGACCACAGTGACTGGGAATAACATGGTACTGCTCTATTGAGAGGAGAGGACCACAGTGACTGGGAATAACATGGTACTGCTCCATTGAGAGAAGAGGACCACAGTGACTGGGAATAACATGGTACTGCTATATTGAGAGGAGAGGACCACAGTGACTGGGAATAACATGGTACTGCTCCATTGAGAGGAGAGGACCACAGTGACTGGGAATAACATGGTACTGCTCTATTGAGAGGAGAAGACCACAGTGACTGGGAATAACATGGTACTGCTCCATTGAGAGGAGAGGAGAGGACCACAGTGACTGGGAATAACATGGTACTGCTCTATTGAGAGAAGAGGACCACAGTGACTGGGAATAACATGGTACTGCTCCATTGAGAGGAGAGGAGAGGACCACAGTGACTGGGAATAACATGGTACTGCTCTATTGAGAGGACAGGACCACAGTGACAGGGAATAACATGGTACTGCTCCACTGAGAGGAGAGAAGAGGACCACAGTGACTGGGAATAACATGGTACTGCTCCACTGAGAGGAGAGAAGAGGACCACAGTGACTGGGAATAACATGGTACTGCTCCATTGAGAGGAGAGGACCACAGTGACTGGGAATAACATGGTACTGCTCTATTGAGAGGAGAGGAGAAGAGAGGACCACAGTGACTGGGAATAACATGGTACTGCTCCACTGAGAGGAGATGACCACTGTGACTGGGAATAACATGGTACTGCTCTATTGAGAGGAGAGGACCACAGTGACAGGGAATAACATGGTACTGCTCCACTGAGAGGAGAGAAGAGGACCACAGTGACTGGGAATAACATGGTACTGCTCCATTGAGAGGAGAGGACCACAGTGACTGGGAATAACATGGTACTGCTCCATTGAGAGGAGAGAAGAGGACCACAGTGACTGGGAATAACATGGTACTGCTCCATTGAGAGAGAGAGGACCACAGTGACTGGGAATAACATGGTACTGCTCCACTGAGAGGAGAGGACCACAGTGACTGGGAATAACATGGTACTGCTCCATTGAGAGGAGAGGACCACAGTGACTGGGAATAACATGGTACTGCTCCATTGAGAGGAGAGAAGAGGACCACAGTGACTGGGAATAACATGGTACTGCTCCATTGAGAGAGAGAGAGGACCACAGTGACTGGGAATAACATGGTACTGCTCCACTGAGAGGAGAGGACCAGAGTGACAGGGAATAACATGGTACTGCTCCATTGAGAGGAGAGGACCACAGTGACTGGGAATAACATGGTACTGCTCCATTGAGAGAGGAGAGGACCACAGTGAGGACCACAGTGACCACAGTGACTGGGAATAACATGGTACTGCTCCACTGAGAGGAGAGGACCACAGTGACTGGGAATAACATGGTACTGCTCTATTGAGAGGAGAGGACCACAGTGACTGGGAATAACATGGACTGCTCCATTGAGGGAGAGGACCACAGTGACTGGTACTGCTCCACTGAGAGGAGAGAAGAGGACCACAGTGACTGGGAATAACATGGTACTGCTCTATTGAGAGGAGAGGACCACAGTGACTGGGAATAACATGGTACTGCTCCATTGAGAGAAGAGGACCACAGTGACTGGGAATAACATGGTACTGCTCCATTGAGAGGAGAGGACCACAGTGACTGGGAATAACATGGTACTGCTCCATTGAGAGGAGAGAAGAGGACCACAGTGACTGGGAATAACATGGTACTGCTCCACTGAGAGGAGAGGACCAAGTTAAGGGAATAACATGGTACTGCTCCATTGAGAGAGAGGACCACAGTGACTGGGAATAACATGGTACTGCTCCATTGAGAGGAGAGGACCACAGTGACTGGGAATAACATGGTACTGCTCCACTGAGAGAGAGGACCACAGTGACTGGGAATAACATGGTACTGCTCTATTGAGAGGAGAGGAGAGGACCACAGTGACTGGGAATAACATGGTACTGCTCCATTGAGAGGAGAGGACCACAGTGACTGGGAATAACATGGTACTGCTCATTGAGAGGAGAGGACCACAGTGACTGGGAATAACATGGTACTGCTCCACTGAGAGGAGAGGACCACAGTGACTGGGAATAACATGGTACTGCTCTATTGAGAGGAGAGGACCACAGTGACTGGGAATAACATGGTACTGCTCCATTGAGAGGAGAGGACCACAGTGACTGGGAATAACATGGTACTGCTCCACTGAGAGGAGAGAAGAGGACCACAGTGACTGGGAATAACATGGTACTGCTCTATTGAGAGGAGAGGACCACAGTGACTGGGAATAACATGGTACTGCTCCATTGAGAGAAGAGGAGAGCTCCACTGAGAGAGAGGACCACAGTGACTGGGAATAACATGGTACTGCTCCATTGAGAGGAGAGGACCACAGTGACTGGGAATAACATGGTACTGCTCTATTGAGAGGAGAGGACCACAGTGACTGGGAATAACATGGTACTTGTCCACTGAGAGGAGAGGACCACAGTGACTGGGAATAACATGGTACTGCTCTATTGAGAGGAGAGGACCACAGTGACTGGGAATAACATGGTACTGCTCCATTGAGAGGAGAGGACCACAGTGACTGGGAATAACATGGTACTGCTCCATTGAGAGGAGAGAAGAGGACCACAGTGACTGGGAATAACATGGTACTGCTCCACTGAGAGGACTGGACCACAGTGACTGGGAATAACATGGTACTGCTCTATTGAGAGGAGAGGACCACAGTGACTGGGAATAACATGGTACTGCTCCACTGAGAGGAGAGGACCACAGTGACTGGGAATAACATGGTACTGCTCTATTGAGAAGAGGACCAAAGTGACTGGGAATAACATGGTACTGCTCCATTGAGAGGAGAGGACCACAGTAACTGGGAATAACATGGTACTGCTCCATTGAGGAGAGGAGAGGACCACAGTAACTGGGAATAACATGGTACTGCTCTATTGAGAGGAGAGGAGAGGACCACAGTGACAGGGAATAACATGGTACTGCTCTACTGAGAGGAGAGAGAGGACCACAGTAACTGGGAATAACATGGTACTGCTCTATTGAGAGGAGAGGAGAGGACCATAGTGACTGGGAATAACATGGTACTGCTCCATTGAGAGAAGAGGACCACAGTAACTGGGAATAACATGGTACTGCTCTATTGAGAGGAGAGGACCACAGTGACTGGGAATAACATGGTACTGCTCCACAGTGACTGGGAATAACATGGTACTGCTATATTGAGAGGAGAGGAGAGGACCACAGTGACTGGGAATAACATGGTACTGCTCCATTGAGAGAGAGAGGACCACAGTGACTGGGAATAACATGGTACTGCTCCACTGAGAGGAGAGGACCACAGTGACTGGGAATAACATGGTACTGCTCATTGAGAGGAGAGGACCACAGTGACTGGGAATAACATGGTACTGCTCCATTGAGAGGAGAGGACCACAGTAACTGGGAATAACATGGTACTGCTCTATTGAGAGGAGAGGAGAGGACCACAGTAACTGGGAATAACATGGTACTGCTCTATTGAGAGGAGAGGAGAGGACCACAGTGACAGGGAATAACATGGTACTGCTCTACTGAGAGGAGAGGAGAGGACCACAGTAACTGGGAATAACATGGTACTGCTCTATTGAGAGGAGAGGAGAGGACCATAGTGACTGGGAATAACATGGTACTGCTCTATTGAGAGAGAAGAGGACCACAGTAACTGGGAATAACATGGTACTGCTCTATTGAGGAGAGGAGAGGACCACAGTGACTGGGAATAACATGGTACTGCTCTATTGAGAGGGAGAGGAGAGGACAACAGTGACTGGGAATAACATGGTACTGCTATATTGAGAGGAGAGGAGAGGACCACAGTGACTGGGAATAACATGGTACTGCTCCATTGAGAGGAATGGAGAGGACCACAGTGACTGGGAATAACATGGTACTGCTCTATTGAGAGAAGAGGACCTCAGTGACTGGGAATAACATGGTACTGTTATATTGAGAGGAGAGGAGAGGACCACAGTGACTGGGAATAACATGGTACTGCTCCATTGAGAGGAATGGAGAGGACCACAGTGACTGGGAATAACATGGTACTGCTCTATTGAGAGAAGAGGACCACAGTGACTGGGAATAACATGGTACTGCTCCATTGAGAGGAGAGGACCACAGTGACTGGGAATAACATGGTACTGCTCCATTGAGAGGAGAGGACCACAGTGACTGGGAATAACATGGTACTGCTCCATTGAGAGGAGAGGAGAGGACCACAGTGACTGGGAATAACATGGTACTGCTCATTGAGAGGAGAGGACCACAGTGACTGGGAATAACATGGTACTGCTCAATTGAGAGGAGAGGAGAGGACCACAGTAACTGGGAATAACATGGTACTGCTCCATTGAGAGGAGAGGAGAGGACCACAGTGACAGGGAATAACATGGTACTGCTCCACTGAGAGGAGAGAGAAGAGGACCACAGTGACTGGGAATAACATGGTACTGCTCCATTGAGAGGAGAGGACCACAGTGACTGGGAATAAGATGGTACTGCTCTATTGAGAGGAGAGGACCACAGTGACTGGGAATAACATGGTACTGCTCCATTGAGAGAAGAGGACCACAGTGACTGGGAATAACATGGTACTGCTATATTGAGAGGAGAGGAGAGGACCACAGTGACTGGGAATAACATGGTACTGCTCCATTGAGAGGAATGGAGAGGACCACAGTGACTGGGAATAACATGGTACTGCTCTATTGAGAGGAGAGGACCACAGTGACTGGGAATAACATGGTACTGCTCCATTGAGAGGAGAGGAGAGGACCACAGTGACTGGGAATAACATGGTACTGCTCTATTGAGAGAAGAGGACCACAGTGACTGGGAATAACATGGTACTGCTCTATTGAGAGGAGAGGAGAGGACCACAGTGACTGGGAATAACATGGTACTGCTCTATTGAGGACAGGACCACAGTGACAGGGAATAACATGGTACTGCTCCACTGAGAGGAGAGAAGAGGACCACAGTGACTGGGAATAACATGGTACTGCTCCATTGAGAGGAGAGGACCACAGTGACTGGGAATAACATGGTACTGCTCCATTGAGAGAGAGAAGAGGACCACAGTGACTGGGAATAACATGGTACTGCTCTATTGAGAGGAGAAGAGAGGACCACAGTGACTGGGAATAACATGGTACTGCTCCACTGAGAGGAGATGACCACTGTGACTGGGAATAACATGGTACTGCTCTATTGAGAGGAGAGGACCACAGTGACAGGGAATAACATGGTACTGCTCCACTGAGAGGAGAGAAGAGGACCACAGTGACTGGGAATAACATGGTACTGCTCCATTGAGAGGAGAGGACCACAGTGACTGGGAATAACATGGTACTGCTCCATTGAGAGGAGAGAAGAGGACCACAGTAACTGGGAATAACATGGTACTGCTCTATTGAGAGGAGAGGAGAAGAGAGGACCACAGTGACTGGGAATAACATGGTACTGCTCCACTGAGAGGAGAGGACCACAGTGACTGGGAATAACATTGAGAGGAGAGGACCACAGTGACTGGGAATAACATGGTACTGCTCCACTGAGAGGACCACAGTGACTGGGAATAACATGGTACTGCTCCATTGAGAGGAGAGGAGAGGACCACAGTGACTGGGAATAACATGGTACTGCTCCATTGAGAGAGGAGAGGACCACAGTGACTGGGAATAACATGGTACTGCTCCATTGAGGAGAGGACCACAGTGACTGGGATGGTACTGCTCCACTGAGAGGAGAGGACCACAGTGACTGGGAATAACATGGTACTGCTCTATTGAGAGGAGAGGACCACAGTGACTGGGAATAACATGGTACTGCTCCATTGAGAGGAGAGGACCACAGTGACTGGGAATAACATGGTACTGCTCCATTGAGAGAGAGAGAGGACCACAGTGACTGGGAATAACATGGTACTGCTCTATTTAGAGGAGAGGACCACAGAGCTCCATTGAGAGAAGAGGACCACAGTGACTGGGAATAACATGGTACTGCTCCATTGAGAGGAGAGGACCACAGTGACTGGGAATAACATGGTACTGCTCCATTGAGAGGAGAGGACCACAGTGACTGGGAATAACATGGTACTGCTCCATTGAGAGGAGAGGACCACAGTGACTGGGAATAACATGGTACTGCTCCATTGAGAGAGAGAAGAGGACCACAGTGACTGGGAATATCATGGTACTGCTCTATTGAGAGGAGAGAAGAGGACCACAGTGACTAAGAATAACATGGTACTGCTCCACTGAGAGAAGAGGACCACAGTAACTGGGAATAACATGGTACTGCTCTATTGAGAGGAGAGGACCACAGTGACAGGGAATAACATGGTACTGCTCCACTGAGAGGAGAGAAGAGGACCACAGTGACTGGGAATAACATGGTACTGCTCCATTGAGAGGAGAGGACCACAGTGAATGGGAATAACATGGTACTGCAAAATTTGGGAGGAGAGAAGAGGACCACAGTGACTGGGAATAACATGGTACTGCTCCATTGAGAGGAGAGGAGAGGAGAGGACCACAGTGACTGGGAATAACATGGTACTGCTCCACTGAGAGGAGAGGACCACAGTGACTGGGAATAACATGGTACTGCTCCATTGAGAGGAGAGGACCACAGACTGGGACATGGTAATTGAGAGGAGAGGACCACAGTGAATGGGAATAACATGGCTCCACTGAGAGGAGAGAAGAGGACCACAGTGACTGGGAATAACATGGTACTGCTCCATTGGGATGGGACTGAGAGGAGAGGACCACAGTGACTGGGAATAACATGGTACTGTTCCACTGAGAGGAGAGGACCACAGTGACTGGGAATAACATGGTACTGCTCCATTGAGAGGAGAGGACCACAGTGACTGGGAATAACATGGTACTGCTCTATTTAGAGGAGAGGACCACAGTGACTGGGAATAACATGGTACTGCTCCACTGAGAGGAGAGGACCACAGTGACTGGGAATAACATGGTACTGCTCTATTGAGAGGAGAGGACCACAGTGACTGGGAATAACATGGTACTTGCTCCACTGAGAGGAGAGGACCACAGTGACTGGGAATAACATGGTACTGCTCTATTGAGAGGAGAGGACCACAGTGACTGGGAATAACATGGTACTTCTCCATTGAGAGAAGAGGACCACAGTGACTGGGAATAACATGGTACTGCTCCATTGAGAGGAGAGAAGAGGACCACAGTGACTGGGAATAACATGGTACTGCTCCACTGAGAGGAGAGGACCAGAGTGACAGGGAATAACATGGTACTGCTCCATTGAGAGGAGAGGACCACAGTGACTGGGAATAACATGGTAAACGATCCACTGAGAGGAGAGGACCACAGTGACTGGGAATAACATGGTACTGCTCTATTGAGAGGAGAGGACCACAGTGACTGGGAATAACATGGTACTGCTCTATTGAGAGGAGAGGACCACAGTAACTGGGAATAACATGGTACTGCTCTATTGAGAGGAGAGGAGAGGACCACAGTGACTGGGAATAACATGGTACTGCTCTATTGAGAGGAGAGGAGAGGACCACAGTGACTGGGAATAACATGGTACTGCTCCACTGAGAGGAGAGGACCACAGTAACTGGGAATAACATGGTACTGCTCTATTGAGAGGAGAGGAGAGGACCATAGTGACTGGGAATAACATGGTACTGCTCTATTGAGAAGAGGACCACAGTAACTGGGAATAACATGGTACTGCTCTATTGAGAGGAGAGGACCACAGTGACTGGGAATAACATGGTACTGCTCTATTGAGGAGAGGAGAGGAGGAGAGGACAACAGTGACTGCTCCACTGGAATAACATGGTACTGCTATATTGAGAGGAGAGAGGAGAGGACCACAGTGACTGGGAATAACATGGTACTGCTCCATTGAGAGGAGAGGACCACAGTGACTGGGAATAACATGGTACTGCTCCACTGAGAGGAGAGGACCACAGTGACTGGGAATAACATGGTACTGCTCATTGAGAGGAGAGGACCAAAGTGACTGGGAATAACATGGTACTGCTCCATTGAGAGGAGAGGACCACAGTAACTGGGAATAACATGGTACTGCTCCATTGAGAGGAGAGGAGAGGACCACAGTAACTGGGAATAACATGGTACTGCTCTATTGAGAGGAGAGGAGAGGACCACAGTGACAGGGAATAACATGGTACTGCTCTACTGAGAGGAGAGGAGAGGACCACAGTAACTGGGAATAACATGGTACTGCTCCATTGAGAGGAGAGGAGAGGACAACAGTAACTGGGAATAACATGGTACTGCTCTATTGAGAGGAGAGAGGGACAACAGTGACTGGGAATAACATGGTACTGCTATATTGAGAGGAGAGAGAGGACCACAGTGACTGGGAATAACATGGTACTGCTCCATTGAGAGGAGAGGACCACAGTGACTGGGAATAACATGGTACTGCTCTATTGAGAGAAGAGGACCTCAGTGACTGGGAATAACATGGTACTGTTCCATTGAGAGGAGAGAAGAGGACCACAGTGACTGGGAATAACATGGTACTGCTCCATTGAGAGGAATGGAGAGGACCACAGTGACTGGGAATAACATGGTACTGCTCTATTGAGAGAAGAGGACCATAGTGACTGGGAGATAACATGGTACTGCTCTCCATTGGAGAGGAGAGGACCACAGTGACTGGGAATAACATGGTACTGCTCTATTGAGAGGAGAGGACCACAGTGACTGGGAATAACATGGTACTGCTCCACTGAGAGGAGAGGAGAGGACCACAGTGACTGGGAATAACATGGTACTGCTCCATTGAGAGGAGAGGACCACAGTGACTGGGAATAACATGGTACTGCTCTCATTGAGAGGAGAGGAGAGGACCACAGTGACTGGGAATAACATGGTACTGCTCCATTGAGAGGAGAGGAGAGGACCACAGTGACAGGAATAACATGGTACTGCTCCACTGAGAGGAGGAGAGGACCACAGTGACTGGGAATAACATGGTACTGCTCCATTGAGAGGAGAGGACCACAGTGACTGGGAATAA